>NW_015397561.1:15386-18420 GCF_001527695.2 Protobothrops mucrosquamatus
AGAGCCGAAGAAGCTTCTGGGAGGAGAAGCGAAACGTCTTCAAAGAAAAACAAGAAAGTCCAGTGGCCTCTTGAAAAAAGCACCTTTAGGTCAACTTACAACAGTTTGTTTAGTGACCGTCTGAAGTTACGACGGTACTGAAAAAAGTGACTTATGACCGTTTTTCACACTTACGACCGTCGCAGCCTCCCCAGGGTCACGGGATCAAAATTCAGACGTTTGGTCACTGCTTCATATTTATGACGGTCGCAGCGTCCCCCGGGGTCAGGCGATCCCCTTTTGCAACCTTCTGACACGC
This sequence comes from Protobothrops mucrosquamatus, assembly GCF_001527695.2. Taxonomy (NCBI): domain Eukaryota; kingdom Metazoa; phylum Chordata; class Lepidosauria; order Squamata; family Viperidae; genus Protobothrops; species Protobothrops mucrosquamatus. The sequence continues at coordinate 15,685 of NW_015397561.1, forward strand.
AAGGTCAATGGGGGGGGAAGCCGGATTCACTTAACGACTGTTTGACTCGCTTAACAACCGCAGGGATTCCCTTAACAACCGTGGCAAAGGTAGGTCGTAAAACGGGGCAAAACTCACTTAACGACCGTCCTGCTTAGCGATGGAAATTTTGTGCTGAATTGGGGTGGTAATTCGAGGACAGGCACTTGTCTGAAACGCTCTGGGGGTCTCCTGCTTGGGCCAGGGGGTTGGACTAGAACAGGCCGTACCACCTTTTCATCCATTGTACCACTTTTAGGATATGGCAACATCTGAGGACCACCAGTCGCCTAGCAAGGGGTCAAAAACTTGATGACCAAAAAAAAAGAAAAAAAAGGGAAAAAGTGATAAAGTACAGGTAGTCCTCGACTTACAACAGTTCGCTTAGTGACTGTTCGAAGTTACAAGGGCACTGAAAAAAGTGCCCCCCCCAAGCCACAGCCGAGCAAGACACCTGCCTGCCCACCCGGCCGCGCTCTTCCTCCTGTCCGAGGTTTCCATTGTTGGGAGCATTTCTGTTGAGGATTGGCAGCGGGGGTGGGGTGGGGGGGTGTTTGGTCTTTATTCCCCCCCCCCCCGTCTGCTGGGTGGTTGCAGCAGGTTTTGGTCCCTTCACATGACCCTGGGACACTGTGACCGTCATAAATATGAATCGGTTGCCAGGCATCTGAATGTAAATCACAAGACCCTGGAGAGGCTGCAACATTCCAGCTGATCGGCGCCTCTTCTGGGCTCAGCAGAAGCACCAGGATCAGGGCTGAGCTCCAGCTGGAAAGTGGCACTGATCCTGGCGCTTCCGCTGAGCCCTGACAGCCCCAAAGAAGCGCCGATCAGCCGGAAAGCGGCACTGATCCTGCCGCTTCCGCTGAGCCCCGACAGCCCTGCAGCTCCAGCCGTCTCTCGCTCAGGCTTGTGCGGTGCTGCCACCGGTTCAGCTCATTCCCCTCCCCCGCTAACACTTTTCTAGGATGGTCGCGTACCACCTGCCAGGTGCCAATGGACCACAGGGGGTACCCGTACCACTGGTTGAAAAGCCCTGGACTAGATGACCTCCAAGGTCCCTTCCAGCTTTGTTCTGATTGATGGATTGACTGCCTTTACGTAAGTGAATTCATAAATAAACAAACACCTCGTCCTGGTTCAGCCCTTTTGAGTGGTTGGGTGGGTGGGAGAAGAAGGGGTGAGGGGCTACAGGTTGCAGAGCTCGCCCCAAACCTGGGCCTGGGTCTGCATGGCAACCAAACAAGACCCCCTTTTTAAACTGGGGAAAGCCAGCCCACCCCCTTGGATCCAGATGTTGCGGGACGTCTGGACGTTTCATTCAGCGAAGCGTGGTCCTGCCGACAGGCATCGTGTGGGAGGCCTGCAACCCCTGGAGAGGGGGCCCAGGGGACCCTCAGCTGCCTGGGGGGGGCTGCTTAAAGGCATCTTGGGGGGAAAACCCCCTCCCTGGTTCAGCAGAAGCACCAGCGGAGCGTGACAAAGTGTCTGTTCGTTTGAAGAGGCCAAATGAAAAGTCTCTTTGACACTCATTTCTTCTACCTTCCGTGCTGGCAGGTCACCCAATTAAATTGATTGACAGGCAGGAGGCCCCAGACGGGACAAAGAGGGGGCTTCACGGGCCATAGGTCATCAGCACGAGGAAGGAAGGAAGGAAGGAAAGAAGGGAAGGAAGGAAGAAGGGAAGGAAGGAAGGAAGGTAGAAGGAAGGAAAGGAAGGAAAGGAAAGAAAGGGTGGAAGGAAGAAAGGAAGAAAGGAAGGAAGGAAAAGAGAAGGGGAAGTTTAGGAAGGAAGGAAGAAGGTAGAAGGAAGGAAAGGAAGGAGGAAGGAAGGAAGAAGTAGAAGGAAGGAAAGGAAGGAAGGAGGAAGGAAGGAGGGAGAGAAGGAAGGAAGGAATGAAAAGAGAGAAAGGGAAGTTAAGGAAGGAAGGAGGAAGGTAGAAGGAAGGAAAGGAAGGAAGAAGGAAGGAAGAAGGTAGAAGGAAAGGAAGGAAGGGAGGAAGGAGGGAGGGAAGTAAGGAAAAGAGAAAGGGAAGTTAAGGAAGGAAGGAGGAAGGTAGAAGGAAGGGAAGGAAGGAAGGAAAGGAAAGAAGGAGGAAGGAAGGAAGAAGGTAGAAGGAAAGGAAGGAAGGAGGAAGGAAGGAGGGAGGGAGGGAAGGAAGGAAGGATGGAAAAGAGAAGGGGAAGTTAAGGAAGGAAGAAGGAAGGTAGGAAGGAAAGGAAGGAAGGAAGGAGGAAGGAAGAAGGTAGAAGGAAGGAGGGAGGGAGGGAAGGAAGGAAAGGTCAGAAGGAAGGAAAGAAAGAAAAGAGAGAAGGGGAAGTTAAGGAAGGAAGGAGGAAGGTAGAAGGAAGGAAAGGAAGGAAGGAAAGGAAAGAAGGAGGAAGGAAGGAAGAAGGTAGAAGGAAGGAAGGAGGAAGGAAGGAAGAAGGTAGAGGGAAGGAGGGAGTGAGGGAGGGAAGGAAGGAAAGGTCAGAAGGAAGGAAAGAAAGAAAAGAGAGAAGGGGAAGTTAAGGAAGGAAGGATTTTATTTAGGGTGATTTTAAAAATAATTTTAAATAGAGACACAGCTTCTAATATTCGGTTTTTTAATCTGGTTTTACAGGGGTTTGTATTTTTATGCTTTGTATTTGTACTGTTTTTAATACGCTGTGCACCGCCCTGAGTCCTGCGGGAGAAGGGCGGTATATAAATTAAATTAATAATAATAATAATAATAA
>NW_015397562.1:0-1791 GCF_001527695.2 Protobothrops mucrosquamatus
GCAGCGGCCGTCTCCCAGGCCGCCGCCAGATTGTCAACCGAATCGTGAACTAGGTCCTCAGGATATGGCCCAAGCTCCGTCAGGAACCTCTCCGGGTCCATCAGGCGCCTGGGGCGGAACCATCTAGGCGGTTCCTCCTCCCTGCGGCGGGGGGGAGCGGTCCGGAAGTCCATCCTGAGGAGTGAATGATCTGACCATGTTTACTTTTTTCCTGATTTTCTGTTGAAATCAGGTCACCTATACTATTGAGCCAAAAAGGAAAATAAAGGAAGTAGCTTTAAACATTGGAATTTTAAATATGAGAATGCCCTAATTTCCAATGGGGCTGCAGCACTATTTTTACTGATAATGGAGGGGAAATTTCTATAGGCATCCAGTTTGCTCTTTTAGTCTATGTATTGAAATAGAAAATTTCAAGAATTATAGACATCACATACATCAGAAAGTGCAGTGTTGATAAGCAGAAATAAGAAATGTGGATTGTAAACTGGATTGTAAACTGACAGTGAAGCTTGTTGGTAAAAGAAAGATTTAGAAAACATATTTGTCATCTGTCTCGACTTCTAGAGGACCGAGAATTCATTTTTCATTGTCATTACATTCTTGCCACTATCAATCCAAAGGAAAATTCCAAATATTTTAGAAGACAGGGGAAGAGAGTTCCACAAGAGGGCAAAAGAGAGCGCTCTGCTGAAAAGCTGGAGTACACATGAAAAACTAGATTGTCCACAAATAATTCATTTTTTGGTGAATCTTTATTCTTTTTTTTATATATGAGTTTTTTTATTCATACAATAGTAATTTTTCAACCAATGTGCTGTCTGAGTTTACATGCTAATACATATTTAATTCCTAATCCTTTCTTCTTTCCTCCAGCCAATGGTAAAATAAATTCCAGGTTTGATAATAGTCCGTTTCTTCTTTTTCTTTCAGTCTCATAGTCATTCTAGTATTTTTTTAATTATTTCTTCATCTGATGGTATTCCTTCATTTTTCCAGTGTTGCACAAATATACTTCTTGCCGCTGTTGTGACATGCAAAGTCAAGTATAAGCTTTGTTTATTAGTCCTTTCTGGCATTATACCTAATAAAAAAAGTTCAGATTTAAAATCAACATATTCTCCTAACATCTGTTCTAACCAAGTATGTATCTTTTTCCAATACTTCTTTACTTTATCACATGTCCACCAAACATGATAATACGTGCCTGACTTATGTTTACATTTCCAACATCTATCTGACATATTTTTAAACATTTTTGCTAAACTTGCTCATGGCAAGTGCCATCTATAAAACATTTTGTATAAGTTTTCTTTATAGGAAGTTGACATTGTCAGTTTATAGTTTCTTTCCCATAAATTTTGCCATTTTTCTAATTCTATATTATAACCAAAATTTTTCGCCCATCTTATCATTGTTTCTTTGACTTGTTCACTTTCCATTTCTAAAGTTAATAAAAAATTATACATTTTCTTAATTAATTTTTCATCCAAAGTCAACAATGTCTTATCAAATACAGTTTGTTTCTTATAAAATCCATACATTTTAACATCTCTATCATATCTAGTTTGCATTTGTAAATATGTCCACCATGTTAGGTTTATACCCTGATTTTCCATTTTTTGTTTAGATTTTAAGTGTCCTTCAGAGTTTAGAATATCTCTATATGTCCAGATTTTTTCAAAGTCCAGTAAATTTGGGTGTACAAATGCTTCCATTGTTGACAGCCACCCTGGAATTTTTAAATATATTTTACTTTTTATTTTTTCCCATGTTGTTAACAGTGCATTT
>NW_015397562.1:5058-7334 GCF_001527695.2 Protobothrops mucrosquamatus
CAAACCGGAAATCACTTTCACTTCTTGCTGAAAAGTATCAATCCATCGCCATTTTAGTTTCACTTTTCCTCATTCCAACACACGTACGGGGAGAAACTTGTTATCCAAGTTAAAGTAAAGTCCAAAATAAAAAGCAAGCTTCCAAAGTTGGTTCGTCTGCTTACAAGTAAAACTCACAATTAACTTCAAGTTGCAGCGGCGGCGGCGTCTTCTAGCTTCGCCGAAGCGAAGGCGTCCTGGATCGCGGAGAATCCTCGGGGCTCCGGAGGAGTTCTCACCTACATCGTCCATATAGGACGACTCGGGAACTCAACTCCTACCCCGGGCAGCTCACCTATCCCCTTATGCCCAGGGGAAAGGTATCAAGCCGTTTGACAGCTGATGCTGGCTGTCAAACCGGCTTTTATTTTAGGTAGGGATAATTTTAAAAGTATTTTAATCGGAAACACAGCTGGTAATATTTGGTTTTTAATTCGGCTTTTATCGGGGTTTATTTTTTGTATTTTTGTATTTTGTATTTTTTGTATTTTCTGTATAGTATTTGTTTTTAATATGCTGTGAACCGCCCTGAGTCCTATGGGAGAAGGGCGGTATACAAATTAAATTATCTATCTATCTATCTATCTTTTACGCAAAACAGGCGGGAGGCAGCAAACAGCTGCGACCGATGAAATCGCCTGCCACCGGAAGTCCCATCTTGTCTAATATTTCTATTCAAAACTTCCAAAGTAGTAGTAGTAGTAGTAGGTAGTAGTAGTAGTAGTAGTAGTAGTAGTAGTAGTAATAATAATAATAATGATGATGATGATGATGATGATGATGATGATGATGATGATGATGATGATGATGATGATGTTGGAAGGGACCTTGGAGGTCATTAAGTCCAAGTGAAAATGAATAACAGCGGAGACAGTGGACATCTTTGCCTTGTGCTTTTCCTTATTTCAAAGTTCTCCGTATAGTCTCCATTCACAATCACTTTCGCTGTTTGTTTATTGTATATTGTTTTTATCATATTTATAAAATTCTGTCCAAAGTTCATTATTTGTAATTGTTGAATCATAAATTGCCAGGAAACATTATCAAATGCCTTTTGGGCATCCAGAAATACTAATGCCATTTGTTTTCCTGGATGCAATTCATAGTATTCTAATATATCCATTATCACTCTTAGATTATTTTTAATTTGTCTCTTTGGTAAAAAAACCCATTCTGATCTGAATGTATAAATTCAATTAAGTATCGTTTCAGTCTCTCTGCCATTACTGAAATAAAGATTTTACAATTCACATTCCATTTCTTTTGTTGCTAATTCTATCAATTCTCTTTCTTTTAATATAGATTGGTTCAAAGTCCATCTTAGTTTTTTTTAATTCCTCTCCACTTCACTTTTAAAGGGTTGTGGTCTGCCCATGTACCTGGTTCTATCTCAATTTCCTGTATGTTCATCCTTAGTTCAGCTGTCATCCAAATCATGTCGATTCTAGACCAGGACTTTTGAATATTTGAATAAAATGTATATTGTAATTATCCTGGGTTAATTTCCCTCCAAACATCTTGTATTCCAATCTTTTGTATCATATTAAAAAAGTCTTAGGAAGTTTTCTTCTTCCAGTTTTTCCTGTTTTACTGCTTTTATAGTCTATTGTCCCGTCCATAATCGCATTAAAGTCTCCTACTAAACAAATGTTTTGATACTCCAATTCTGTTATTTTTCTATGAAGATTTTGATAGAATTCTTCCTGGTTGTTATTTGGTACATATATTACTACTAACAACGTTTGTTTTTTATGTAAATATATTTCTACCATCACAATTCTTCCTTTTTCATCTGAATAAATCATTTTAGAATCTATTGTCTCTTTAATATATACCACCTAATCCAACAACCCAGGGATCTATCGAAACAATGCTGCAGCATGAGAAAATAAGCACTGCACAAAATGAGATGCAATCACCTTCGAGATTTTGATTTGCTTGTTCCATTTTCTCATTTTCTTGCAGTAGTATTTCCATTTTTTATCAATATCTTCTGTTTTATTTTCCACTTTCTGAATTCTTTGTTCATTTTTAAGCATCATTTGATGGTAAGCTTCAAATTGTGACTTTATATCCAAGATTTCTTTGCTTAATTTATCAGATTTACTTTTTGTCTCTTCATGATTTTTTTGCATTGATTCTTGAATCAATTTTAATGTGGATTGCATCTCATTTTGTGCAGTGCTTATTTTCTCACGCTGCAGCATTGTTTCGATAGATCCCTGGGTTGTTGGATT
>NW_015397563.1:0-7333 GCF_001527695.2 Protobothrops mucrosquamatus
GGCAAGCATCAGATTGGGAACGGTTGTGCACTATGGCTCTAGCAAAACGGGCTTTTGATGTGGCAAGGCATTAGCTGGATTCATACCCTCTACTGAACCATAATCTAGCCTGTGTAGTTTGGACTCCGCAGAATGTGTGTACACAGCCAAACCAAAGCCAAACTCTTGTTGATGATTTAACATGGTGTGTGGACCCAATCATTATAAATATGCTTGCATTGCTTTGTTGATTTTGGCTCTTTCTGGTTATAGATGGAGATGCGCAAAGCCCTGACTGATTTCATTCAGGAGGAGATCCAGGCCCTAAAGGAACAGGCTGAAAGACTGCATCAGACTTTCAAGCTACAGAGCTAGTGTTGACTAGACTAAGCAGAAGCTCTATTACTGAAACATGGATTATGCAGTTGTGGTCTATGGCAAGAAACGTAGTCTTTGCACGGACTACTTTTAACTCATCGCTTTTAAGTTAAATTTTCTCATTTCTCCACCTACCGATACCATCTACACACCCTGCTGCAGATGGAGTGGCATTGCATGCAGAAGATTGGATGAAGGCTTCAATACCCCTTGTTGAGCTTCAGGCCCTCCTGACTGTACTGCTTTGGTGTCTGCCTCCCAAAGGGAGGGACTTGCAATGGCTACTGTATGTAGTTCCCTCTTGCTAGAACCTAGAGGTGCTGGGACAATTGCTGCTAATGCAAGAACAGGAAGAGGAAGGGATGGGGGAAGGAAATCTGTCTCCATCCTCTTGCAGATATCTCCACTCATTGGAGGAATACATAATGCATTTTGTAAATTTCCTCTTTTTGTAGAATATTGGTTTGCAAATGGTTTTATACTTGAAACTTCCCCAATAAATGATTCACACCTGTTGCAGCCTGGGTTAAGCTCCGAAGTGCCAGGGATTAAAGTTTTCTGCACATAATTCAGGTATCTTCATAGAGGAAAGTGTTTTATAGTACCTAGCAAAAGACCCTCCATTTGCCAATAGATACACCAAATATTGTAGGTTGTGAAAAACAATTAAGGCACTACTCTTAAAAACAAGCAAAACAAGTTGGCATAAACTTTTGGATTAAATTTAATCAGATATATGAATGTAACCCAGATTAGAAGCATACAAGTACCATGTCTATGGAGACAGAGTGGATGTTAGGCACTGATGACAGGAAAATAAATACAATATTAGAGACTGTGGTAATTATTCTTTTCCCCCCATTTAGTTGTGTCTGGGTTTTGAAGACTGCCTGGACAAGTTTTCTTTGCAAGGTTTTTCAGAAGCAGTTTGCTATTACCTTCAAGAAACTGACTAGCCCAAGGTTACCTATACCACTATATCAAACTGACTCTCTAATTATCCATTAACAATGGATATTCATAAAATTTTGAACAGTCACAGATGTTATAGTGATCTACCAATTTACATAAAATGTAATTAAAATGTTCAACCTTTGACCCCATTAAACTATAAAAGATGATCTTAGATCAGTACAGTACTTTAGGACAGTGGTCCCCAACTTTTTTGGCACCAGGGACCGGTTTCGTAGAATTTCCCCATGGACTGGTGTGTGTGTGGGGAAGCATGGTTTCAGTTTTGATCGCTCACCTACCACTCACATCCAGCTGTGTGGCCTGGTTCCTAACAGGCCATGGACCAGTACCGGTCTGTGGCCCAGGGGTCGGGGGGGGGTCTCCTGCTTTAGGGGAGTATTCAATATAGCACTGAGAAAATATCCACTGTAAGAAAAGGCGGTGTCTTTCTGTCTGATACTTAGATAGCAATGCAAGAACAGCTTCTGGCAATTTAGAACAATTTAGAACAACTTCTACCTAAAAGCACACCCTAGTGAGAAGAGACCTTAAATAGCAGGTGTTAGGTATGTTTGGCGTGATAGAGTCAGGCTGGCAGAGAAAATTTGTCCAGGGTAAAGCCTCTGAATATAATGAATGGGATTTAGGACTTCTTATCAGATTGTGTGCCTTGTTAATTAGGGAGACTGGGAAGGAAATGTCCACTCCCCCTTTTTTTGTAATGCCCGTTGAAGGTTTCTATTGTACTAGTTAATTATTATTATCCCATTTACAAGTGCAATCCCTTCATAACTGACATCAGGCATTGAGTATTTTGTAAATCTATTATTAGTGCAAATATCAGGAATTCAGCATAACTGAAGTGTATATTATGATTTATGATTCTCCACATTACAGCCCACAACTTGATAATGTCTGTGTAAATCAACCTATAAGCCTTTGGTGACTGCAGAACAAAGACCATTTCCTTCTCCCCCACTCCCATCCAGAGCTTGTCCATCTGTGTACAAATTCCATTCATTTTAATAGTAATAGAATAGGGCTGGAAGGGACCTTGGAGGTCTTCTAGTCCAATTTACCACCTTTTTTTGCCACAGTTGTTAAGTGAATCACTGTAGTTGTTAAGTTAGTAATGAGATTGTTATGAGAATCCAGTTTCTCCATTAACTTTGCTTGTCAGAATGTGGCAAAAGGGGATCACATGAGCCTGGGACACTATAACCATAACTATGAGCCAGTTGCCAAGTGTCTGAATTTTGATTATCCCCATTGACCATGGGGATGCTGCAATGGATGTAAGTGTGGAAAACGGTCGTAGGTCACTTTTTTTAGTGCCATTGTAACTAAATCAACTGTTATAAGTTGAGGACTACCTGTAGTTACAAGCCTAAAATCTTTCAGCAAGTTTCTTGATCAAAGGGAAATTTAAACCTAGCTCTCTTCACTCAGTCCAGGATTCTTAAATCATTGCACCCACTGATTTGTTAATGACCAGAGGCTTTGGGGGTTATAGCTAAGACATCAACACTAACAAGTTGCTTGCTACCTATATACGAATATATAATTTCTGCATAATATATAATTTCCACATACAGGAGAATGCACTCTGAACTTGTTTAAAGTACATTCCTCGGTATCAGTAAAATTTAAGCAAAGAACAGGTTACACTTTGCTTCTTCTCACTTCTCTCCAACAGCCGCTCCTTTTTCCAACTGGAAACGAAGACAGGGATTTCTAACACCAATGACACTCCCCCCCCCTTCACGAGTAAACGTTTATGGAGATTCTCAGTCATCCAGGTCATGGTTGCCCCAAAGGCGCTTTTTCAAGAGGCAACTGGACTTTGTTTTTCTTTGAAGACATTTCGCTTCTCATCCAAGAAGCTTCTTCAACTCTTCCAGTTGCCTCTGGTTTCTCACGAGTACAAAATTCTCCACCGGTCCTGCCTGGGCGCAAGACCATGTTGCATATTCTGCGGTGTTTTATTTTGGAGGAAGTCCCAGAGTTAGTCTTTTTGGGTGGAAGCCACTTTCGTGCCGCTGGTCGTTATTTATTAAAAAATAAAAAAAAATAATCATCACTCTAACCCAAAGTCGGCTTCAAAGCGATTACGGATTTAAACAGGCAAAATCGAGTTTTGCTGAACCGGGCAGAGACTTCCCATCCCGGGAAAGGAAGTGGCGGGCAGCATAAGGAAAATCCCTATTGGCTCTTGAAGGTCCCGCCTCTTCCTCTAAATGGATGTTCCCCTAAGGCCGGTAACGCCCTTCCGGGTTCTGATTGGCTGCAGCGGGCCGGGAAAGCAGGAGAAGAACTATCCGCGGAAGGGAACAGGAAGGAAGATGGCGTTGCGGTGGGTTGCTGGGGTTTTGCTGCTGAGCCTGGGGCTGGTGGCCGCGCACACCGGGCAGGTGCCCTTGCTCGCTTGGTCGAGTCACAGGTATGCGGGACTCTGAAATATTCTACGTGGGTAATTTGAGGTCACGGGGATTAGAGTCACGGGAGATCGAGGCGGCCGAAGGGATGTATTGGAGCTTGCTTTGCGTGGATAGCCACCCGAGTCTTTATTTTTGTTTTTGTTCCTCTGGATCGGTCCCTTTATCCACACCTTACGGCTCTGGATGTTTTAAACCTCTTATTCCTGAGATGCAAACCACCAATGCTGCAATCGCAGGTATTTGTATCCCCCCCCCCCCTTGAAGACTTGTCTCGAGATGAGTCTAGATTTGCTGCAATTATACTGCGTGTGCAATTGTGGGAAACCTATGAGATGGTCTCATGATCGCAGATTATTCGAGCCATTAGCTATTCTGGCTCATGATACTATTTTTGGGGACAATAAGAAATCCCCCTTTTGCTATATGGACCTAGAAGAACATTGTGAAATACAGCTCATTGATCTGCGCTGTGTTTCGGATTTTGGAGCTCTTGAGATGTGTGTTGTTAGTATAGGGTGAAAAAAAAAGAGTTTTGGGGGTGCTATTGTGTTAAGGGGAACTGAGATAATGAATAGCTTAGTTTTTTGTGGTATTACTAGTTTCTACCAACGAGATTGTAACTTTTAGCAAAAGTATCGCTTACAAATTATGTCTTAGTTCCAAGGCGCCAAGATGACATTTTTGACATTGCATGGACATAGTATTTAATTTACATATAATAGTTTTTTTCTCCAAAGCAATCAATAAAGTTTAATGCTTCAAGGTGGACTTTTCAAGAGCCATAGGATTTTTTGCAGTGTACAGAAAAAGGATATTCCACCCTCTTATTAGAAGAGTTTATTTCCACCAGTTTTTAGATATAGGAGAAGGCAATCGTTCAACATTGTTTTTTTTATTCTCCTTTCCATACCTTTCATTTTGGTATATCAATCAGAATCTACATTCCTCATAATTTGCTCTTCTTTTTTAAAGCAAGGCTTTTCAACCAGTGGTACGGGTACCACCTGTGGTACATTGGCACCTGGCAGGTGGTACGCGACCATCCTAGAGAAGTGGTAGCGGGGGAGGGGAATGAGCTGAACCGGTAGCAGCACTACACAAGCCTGAGTGAGAGATGGCTGGAGCTGCAGGGCTGTCAGGGCTCAGCGGAAGCGCCAGGATCAGCACCAGGCTCCAGCTGGAGCTCGGCGCTGATCCTGGCACTTCTGCTGAGCCCAGAAGAAGCACCGATCAGCTGGAATGTTGCAGCATCTCCAGGGTCTTGTGATTTACATTCAGATGCTTGGCAACTGATTCATATTTATGACGGTCACAGTGTCCCAGGGTCATGTGAAGTGACCAAAACCTGCTGCAACCACCCAGCAGACGGGGGGAATAAAAACCAAACACCCCCCACCCCACCCCCGNTACATTCAGATGCTTGGCAACTGATTCATATTTATGACGGTCACAGTGTCCCAGGGTCATGTGAAGTGACCAAAACCTGCTGCAACCACCCAGCAGACGGGGGGAATAAAAACCAAACACCCCCCACCCCACCCCCGCTGCCAATCCTCAACAGAAATGCTCACAACAATGAAAACCTCGGACAGGAGGAAGAGCGCCATCGGGTGGGCAGGCAGGTGTCTTGCTCGGCTGTGGCTTGGGGGGCACTTTTTTTAGTGCCATTGTAACTTCGAACTGTCATTAAGCAAACTGTTGTAAGTCGAGGACTACCTGTACTTTATCACTTTTTTTCCTTTTTTTTTGTTTTGGTCATCAAGTTTTTGACACCTTGCTAAGCGACTGGTGGTACTCGGATATTGCCATATCCTAAAAGTGGTACAATGGGTGAAAAGGTTGAAAAGCCCTGTTTTAAAGCACAGTGTTCTTATTTGATTACATTTCCCTTTGTGCTATTGTTGTCCTTGCCTTGGGAGATATAATTGTATTGTGACCAATTGCAATTAGTTAAGAGACATATTTTTAAAAGGTAATGCAAAACAAAACCAGGTGATGTGATGGGATTTTTATTTACTCCTCCACTCACTAGTTTTAAATAATATTTTTGAGACTTTGACAACTTAGGTGCCACTATATTTTAGAAATTCTATGAGAATGTGTTGGCATGAAATTCTCTTCTCCCCTCAAAAGACTTTTTAGAATAAAACTTGGCTGTACGTAAAAGATATAGTAATGTATTATTTTGGTCTTTTATCATGGCTGCTAAGCATTCTCATCTTAATGTTATTGCAATTCAAGCTAGAGGAATTTTCTTAATGAGGAGATATGGAATTGTAGTTGGGCTTAAGCCAGTTGATATGCAGAAGTTGTAGAAACTCAGCAGTGGCCAAATACAGTATGGAACCTAAAAGCTCATAGAGCTTTTCTTTTTGGCTTGTGTGGTGAGCGAAATGCTAATTTTAATCCTGCGTGTTCTATCTGTGTCAGCATCATTCCCTAAACTGGTGTGATCTGAACATGTTGACCATTGGTATTTGTAACATCCTGCCAGTAGGCTGTCTGGGGTTTGTGGGAATTGAAGTCCTGTACACATGAAGACATCAGGCTGGAAAAGACTGTGATATTATAAGATAAAGATAAAAGCTTCTGTGAAAGAAAATTTAGCTTTTCTCCTTTTGACTTTTCCCCCCTCTATCTTGTGAGCACAGCTCCTTATGGTCCCCTTTGGCAGCTCCACATGAGGGTCATGTGGTGACAGAAGCTCAGCTTGCATCTTTACTGGACTCAGCAGTAGACAATGGCCCTCACAATGTATTGCTGTTCCTTCAGGAGAAAGTAAGTTATGGTGACAGGCTTCTTCATTGTATTTATGTCAGTTCTTATTAGTGGTTGCATGCTGACCTGTTCATGTAGACTTTTAAATATTTTTTATTATAATCTATGAGAGCGTAAAAGTCTTTTGGAAATAACCTTTTTACAAGTAGTTAATAATTCTATAGATTTCATTGTCCGAATACTGATTTTTGTTCTTTTGGGGATTCAGTGTATATGTGGGGGGGGGGGAATGCTTCCTGTTTCTTGAGAGTGCACATGGCAATAAAAGGAAACTTCTTTGGCTTAGTCATGTTTACTGGGAACCTTGTGATATTCGATCACTTCTTCACTACATTTATCAGGATCTTTGTTAGCCAATGTTTACTGAACCTACGTGTAGGATGGGGTATTTCTTTTTTCCCTCCCATTTTAACATGATAAAATAATAATAATGCAGGTTCTCCGTAAACTGGAGCAGCGGTTTCTGTTGAAAGCTCCTTTTGCCCATTTTTTCTTTTGATCTGGTCTGTAGGTTTGAAGTAAAATCAAGATGGCTTCCTGTCAAAATATAAAATGTTTAAAATGGTGTTGAGAGAGAGAGAGAGAGAGAGAGAGAGAGAGAGAGAGAGAGAGAGAGAGAGAGAGAGAGAGAGAGAGAGAGAGACTGAAGGTTTAAAACAATTTGTCTTCCCTTACAGCTTAGCATTGAGGATTTCACAGCGTATGGTGGAGTATTTGGAAATAAGCCAGATAGCGCCTTCCCCAATCTGGAGGTGAGGAGAATAATTGGGAATTATAAATTATGCTGCATCACCTATTTTTCTTAC
>NW_015397564.1:0-1335 GCF_001527695.2 Protobothrops mucrosquamatus
GGTCACTGCCCTCCTAACCATACCCAAGAACTCTGAGTTTGTTGGCAATGTCCATTTTTCTCTATGAGTTCATGGTGACCTAACCCTAACCCTAAGTGGGATTTTCCCCCAATGGGATTTTCCCATGTATTTTACCAGAAAAAATAGATAAGGCAGCCTAGAAAAGTCATTACCCTCCTAACCATACCCAAGCACTCTGGGTTTTTTGGCGATGTCCATTTTGCTTTATGAGTTCATGGTGACCTAACCCTAACCCTAAGTGGAATTTTCCTCCAATGGGATTTTTTCCCACGTATTTTACCAGGAAACATAGATAAGGAGGCCTAGAAAAGTCACTGCCCTCATAACCATACCCAAGCACTCTGAGTGCTGGCGATGTCCATTTTGCTCTATGAGTTCATGGTGACCAAACCCTAACCCTAAGTGGAATTTTCCTCCAATGGGATTTTCCCATTTATTTTACCAGAAAAAATAGATAAGGCAGCCAAGAAAGGTCACTGCCCTCCTAACCATACCCAAGCACTCTGAGTTTGTTGGCCATGTCCATTTTTCTCGATGAGTTCATGGTGACCTAACCCTAACCCTAAGTGGGATTTTCCCCCAAAGGGATTTTCCCATGTATTTTACCAGAAAAAATATATAAGGCAGCCAAGAAAGGTCACTGCCCTCCTAACCATACCCAAGAACTCTGAGTTTGTTGGCAATGTCCATTTTTCTCGATGAGTTCATGGTGACCTAACCCTAACCCTAAGTGGGATTTTCCCCCAATGGGATTTTCCCATGTATTTTACCAGAAAAAATAGATAAGGCAGCCTAGAAAAGTCATTACCCTCCTAACCATACCCAAGCACTCTGACTTTGTTGGCGATGTCCATTTTGCTCTATGAGTTCATGGTGACCTAACCCTAACCCTAAGTGGAATTTTTCTCCAATGGGATTTTCCCATGTATTTTACCAGAAAAAATAGATAAGGAGGCCTAGAAAAGTAACTGCCCTCATAACCATACCCAAGAACTCTGAGTTTGTTGGCAATGTCCATTTTTCTCTATGAGTTCATGGTGACCAAACCCTAACCCTAAGTGGAATTTTCCTCCAATGGGATTTTCCCATTTATTTTACCAGAAAAAATAGATAAGGCAGCCAAGAAAGGTCACTGCCCTCCTAACCATACCCAAGCACTCTGAGTTTATTGGCGATGTCCATTTTGCTCTATGAGTTCATGGTGACCTAACCCTAACCCTAAGTGGAATTTTCCTCCAATGAGATTTTCCCATGTATTTTACCTGGAAACATAGATAAGGCAGCCAAGAAAGGTCACTACCCTCATAACCATAC
>NW_015397564.1:4812-7333 GCF_001527695.2 Protobothrops mucrosquamatus
CACTGCCCTCCTAACCATACCCAAGAACTCTGAGTGCTGGCGATGTCCATTTTGCTCTATGAGTTCATGGTGACCTAACCCTAACCCTAAGTGGAATTTTCCTCCAATGGGATTTTCCCATGTATTTTACCAGGAAACATAGATAAGGCGGCCTAGAAAAGTCACTGCCCTCATAACCATACCCAAGCACTCTGAGTTTGTTGGCGATGTCCATTTTGCTCTATGAGTTTATGGTGACCTAACCCTAACCCTAAGTGGAATTTTCCTCCAATGGGATTTTCCCATGTATTTTACCAGAAAAAATAGATAAGGCAGCCAAGAAAGGTCACTTCCCTCCTAACCATACCCAAGTACTCTGAGTTTGTTGGCAATGTCCATTTTTCTCTATGAGTTCATGGTGACCTAACCCTAACCCTAAGTGGGATTTTCCCCCAATGGGATTTTCCCATGTATTTTACCAGAAAAAATAGATAAGGCAGCCTAGAAAAGTCATTACCCTCCTAACCATACCCAAGCACTCTGAGTTTTTTGGCGATTTCCATTTTGCTCTATGAGTTCATGGTGACCTAACCCTAACCCTAAGTGGAATTTTCCTCCAATGGGATTTTCCCATATATTTTACCAGGAAACATAGATAAGGAGGCCTAGAAAAGTCACTGCCCTCATAACATTACCCAAGCACTCTGAGTGCTGGCGATGTCCATTTTGCTCTATGAGTTCATGGTGACCTAACCCTAACCCTAAGTGGGATTTTCCCCCAATGGGATTTTCCCATGTATTTTACCAGGAAACATAGATAAGGATGCCTAGAAAAGTAACTGCCCTCATAACCATACCCAAGAACTCTGAGTTTGTTGGCAATGTCCATTTTGCTCTATGAGTTCATGGTGACCTAACCCTAACCCTAAGTGGGATTTTCCCCCAATGGGATTTTCCCATGTATTTTACCAGGAAACATAGATAAGGATGCCAAGAAAAGTCACTGCCCTCCTAAACATACCTAAGCACTCTGAGTTTGTTGGCGATGTCCATTTTGCTCTATGAGTTCATGGTGACCTAACCCTAACCCTAAGTGGAATTTTCCTCCAATGGGATTTTCCCATGTATTTTACCAGAAAAAATAGATAAGGCAGCCAAGAAAAGTCATTACCCTCCTAACCATACCCAAGCACTCTGAGTTTATTGGCGATGTCCATTTTGCTCTATGAGTTCATGGTGACCTAACCCTAACCCAAAGTGGAATTTTCCTCCAATGGGAGTTTCCCATGTATTTTACCAGAAAAAATAGATAAGGAAGCCAAGAAAGGTCACTGCACTCATAACCATACCCAAGAACTCTGAGTTTGTTGGCGATGTCCATTTTGCCCAATGACTTCATGGTAACCTAACCCTAACCCTAAGTGGAATTTTTCACCAATGGGATTTTCCCATGTATTTTACCAGGAAACATAGATAAGGCGTCCTAGAAAGGTTACTGCCCTCCTAACCATACCCAAGCACTCTGAGTTTGTTGGCAATGTCCATTTTGCTCTATGAGTTCATGGTGACCTAACCCTAACCCTAAGTGGAATTTTTCCCCAATGGGATTTTCCCATGTATTTTACCAGGAAACATAGATAAGGCGGCCTAGAAAAGTCACTGCCCTCATAATCATACCCAAGCACTCTGAGTCCTGGCGATGTCCATTTTGCTCTATGTGTTCATGGTGACCTAACCCTAACTCTAAGTGGGATTTTCCCCCAATGGGATTTTCCCATGTATTTTACCAGGAAACATAGATAAGGATGCCTAGAAAAGTCACTGCCCTCATAACCATACCTAAGAACTCTGAGTTTGTTGGCAATGTCCATTTTGCTCTATGAGTTCATGGTGACCTAACCCTAACCCCAAGTGGGATTTTCCCCCAATGGGATTTTCCCATGTATTTTACCAGGAAACATAGATAAGGATGCCAAGAAAAGTCACTGCCCTCCTAAACATACCCAAGCACTCTGAGTTTGTTGGCGATGTCCATTTTGCTCTATGAGTTCATGGTGACCTAACCCTAACCCTAAGTGGAATTTTCCTCCAATGGGATTTTCCCATTTATTTTACCAGAAAAAATAGATAAGGCAGCGAAGAAAAGTCATTACCCTCCTAACCATACCCAAGCACTCTGAGTTTATTGGCGATGTCCATTTTGCTCTATGAGTTCATGGTGACCTAACCCTAACCCTAAGTGGAATTTTCCTCCAATGAGAGTTTCCCATGTATTTTACCAGAAAAAATAGATAAGGAAGCCAAGAAAGGTCACTGCACTCATAACCATACCCAAGCACTCTCAGTTTGTTGGCGATGTCCATTTTGCCCAATGACTTCATGGTAACCTAACCCTAACCCTAAGTGGAATTTTTCACCAATGGGATTTTCCCATGTATTTTACCAGGAAACATAGATAAGGCGTCCTAGAAAGGTTACTGCCCTCCTAACCATACCCAAGCACTCTGAGTTTGTTGGCAATGTCCATTTTGCTCTATGGGTT
>NW_015397565.1:0-1089 GCF_001527695.2 Protobothrops mucrosquamatus
TTGGCAATTCTACAGTTGACCTCGATGTCAATTGTCACTGCGCGGGAGAGGGTACTACCAAGATACGTAAATTGGTCCACTGCTTGCAGTTTTTGTCCCTTCACTGTGATGGTAGGCTCTTGGTATTGGGCTTTTGGAGCTGGCTGGTACATCACCTCAGTTTTCTTCGTGTTGATGAAGAGGCCAAAGTTGTCACAAGTGGCTGCAAATTTGTCCATGCTGGCTTGCATTTCCTGCTCCGATCCTGCATTAAGGGCACAGTCATCAGCAAAGAGAAGATCTCATAGCACAGTCTCCTTTACCTTGGTGACAGCCTGGAGTCTGCGCAGGTTGAACAATTTCCCATCAGTTCTGTACCTCAGATTGACTCCCACTGAGCTGTTCTGAAAGGCGTCAGACAGCATGGCTGAAAACATCATGCTGAACAAGGTTGGTGCCAGCACACAGCCTTGCTTAACATCGTTTGTGACAGGGAAAGCCTCTGAAGCTTCACCGTTACTCAGAACACAAGCTGCCATGCCATCATGGAACTGCCGTACCATCAGAATAAATCTGTCAGGGCACCCAAACTTCGATATAATGCGCCATAATCCTTCACGACTAACTGTGTCAAAAGCCTTGGTGAGATCCACGAAGGTGGTATATAGTTCACGATTCTGCTCCTGACATTTCTCCTGGAGTTGTCGAGCTGCAAAGATCATGTCCACCGTGCCACGCTCTTTGCGGAAACCACACTGTGTCTCAGGTAGTAGACCCTGTTCCAGATGGTCAATCAGGCGATTTAGCAACACTCGTGCAAAGATCTTGCCTGCGATGGAGAGAAGTGATATTCCTCTATAATTATTGCAGACTTGTCGATTTCCTTTCCTCTTGTAGAGGTGCACGATGGGCGCGTCTTTCAGTTCCTGAGGGATGGAACCTTGTTTCCAGAAAGACCGGAACAGCTGGGTGAGTTTTTCAACAAGCACAGCACCACCAGCCTTATAGACTTCCGCTGGGATTGCATCAGATCCTGGTGCCTTACCACTGGAACACTGACTGATGGCCTGTGAGGTTTCAGCCTCTGATGGTGGGACATCCAGGCTATAG
>NW_015397565.1:5439-7333 GCF_001527695.2 Protobothrops mucrosquamatus
TGTTTGATTTTTATTTGCAAAGTCCTTTTGGCCTAAGAAGTTAGCATTTGTCTGTTATATTTCATTCCATTAAGTCGACTTTATTTTTTATACTTTGTTGAAATTTGAGTTTTGAATATGTATTCATGTTTTCTGGGATATTACCTAAATTAGAGGTCTCCAAACTTGGCTACTTCAAGACTTCTGAACTTCAACTCCCGAATTCCCCAGCATAATGCTTAACAGGCTTTCTTCAGATGACCAATAGCGTATCAACCCCCCCCCCCCCCAATAATACATAAGATTAATCTGGTAAGGTTTGATTTTGAAAAACCATTACCATATTGCTTACAGACTGATCAATTTATAATGTTCTCTAGAATCTTAATAAGTATTAGTGTCAGACCAGACTATAATTTACTGGATTTTCCTTTTTGCTCCATCTTGAGAATAGGGGCATTTGTTTATACTCAATCCCCTGGCAGTTTTCAGATTTTTCATAATTTCTCAAAGAGATCACATAAGGAATCAGCCAGGAACTAAGGAACAGAAACTAGGAAGCAATTAATCTGGTCCTGGACATCAAAACTCAGTTAATGTGTTCTGTCAATTGAAGTTTCAGTCATGCCCTTTCATCCTGTTATTCACAATTTCCTAACAAAATATTTGTTTTGTTGTTGTTGGAGAAAATTTAACTAAAATAAGAGTAAGTTGCTCTGTATTTTCTTTATTACCTCTTAACATCTTTCCATTGTTTTTGAGCAGCTGGCATGCTGACTGATTCTGTTATTTTTCCTTTATTTTGCAGATAAGAAATTATTTTGTTACTTTCTGCATTCTTTCCTAATTCTAGCTTATTCTAAGTTTTCATTTTCCAAACACAGCTGTACAATTCTAGACTACCTGTTTGTGGTATTCTTTTGTGACCAGACTGACTTTGCATCTTCTGCACATAAAGATTTTTTTCCCCGGTAGTCAGATCTGCACTACACTTTTTGTGTAGCCACATTGTCATCTTCTTCTTGTCCTCTCCACCCCATCATTGGAATTGTCTCTAATCTCTTTCTTTAGAACTCCCACTCAGCTTGAGCTCTTTTTCCCATGACTTTCATCTGCCATGCTGTCCTACTCGTGCTGTGATTACATGGTGAATCACAACTCTCCCAGCATTTGTCAGCTTTTATTCCAGCTCCTTTTGAACAGTGTTTTGGAATAATGCTTCTGTGGATTAGCGCTAAATCCTTTGCAGACTTTTTCTGAACATAGAATAGTAAATCTATGTCCAAAAAAGAGCCATTCCTTTTCACTAAATGACACAACCTGGAAGAAAAACATCCACCAACCAGTCTCCTTAAAGCAGATGGAGATGGAGAAGGGAAATTTTGATAGGTGAGTAGATTGGCAGGGTTTTTTTTTTAACAATATTTTATTGAGTTTATATAGATAAGGGAAAATTAGGAACAATATGGGTATAGTAAGGGAGGGGGATGGGGGGAAGGAAATAGGGGATTTAGGATAAAATAAGGAAAGGTACAATCACATATTTTAACAAACAAGCAACTGTCCGGGTCATAATAATGAGTGAATATCTTAAAATAAGCTTAACTATATCCATATTACAAACAGTTAATAAACAAATAAATTCATCTATTAAATAAACACGAATAATAAAATCTCAGAAAATTCTAACTATCAACATAGATAAAAATCACTAGACACTAAAAATAACAATGTCATCTACCTATTAATTAGAACTTGGTTAGAAATCAATCATCTATTCTGAGATGTTAGATCCTTTTCAAATTCTAACGTGTCTCTAACCATTGATAAAATTTATCCCAAGTTATAAAATAAACTGAATCATCTTTTTCTTTCATCTCCAATGTTAATCTATCCATTTCTGCACACTCTAAGA
>NW_015397566.1:0-2116 GCF_001527695.2 Protobothrops mucrosquamatus
TATGTCTAGTTTAACTATGCTTTGATTTGTTGATCCCTTTTTAGTTTCGGTTTTATGCTACTGCATCCATCCTGATCATCTTTTAGAATAATAAATATGTTTATTAAATAAATATGTCTACTCTTCGTATGAAATTAATATTCCAAATACAAACAGGTAATTGTTGTAAAGGTCAAGACCAGATCACATGCTGCACTGAGTTATAAAGTTCTCTCTCTCTCTCTCTCTCTCACACACACACACACACACACTGTTACTCATGAAACTACAACTTTGGACAAATCACACTTTCTCAACTTAAGTTGTTGTGTTGGGATCAGGCTCAGGGCCCGCCAGTGAAAAGATGTATTATAGTAACAACATTTAGAAGAAATGAGTTTTATATACTCTTAGTTCCTTATTCCCCCCCCCCCCCCGTTGTATCAACCAGTACATAAAAACATTTGATTTCTTTACCTTCATATTGGTTCCTGCACTGAAAGTTAAGATGTGTTTGGGGAGGAGGATTATAGATAAAAAAGAAATAAACTAATATTGGTGACATTACTGTAGCTAGCAGAAAACCTACTGGAAACTCAGGGTGACAAGATAGTAGTATTTATATAAATATTTAAATATACATTGTTCTAACATTTTAAGGGGGTTTCTTGTGGTTTTTTTTAAATTATAGATTTTACTTCCAGAGCACACAGCAAACACTTTAAATACTTATCTTCTTTTTTTGCTGATTGAAATTATCTATAATGACACCAATGAAGAGGTTTAAGGTAAAAAATGATCCAAAGATTATGAAGATAACAAAATAAAGATACATATATAAGTTGTCCTCATAATAGGGTTGGTCTTCTACCTACAAGACATAAAATAATGCAATCACTTAAGACAGGCAGTAATCAAATGCTTTTGTAATGCAACAATTGCAAATTAGGAGTCTATTCAGTGGTGGGATTCAGCCGGTTAGCACCACTTCGGCAGAACCAGTAGCTATTTTTTTATTGCCCAGGCCCAGAATGGACTTCCAGAAGCGGCATCCACACAACCGGTTGTTCACATATTTGAATCCCACCACTGAATCTATTCCTGTTTCTATCCATGCTGTGAATGTAGACTTTGATCAAGCAGAAATTCTCCCATACTCAATGTATTCAGGATACAAGGGATCTGCCATGTTTTCACAAAGTCCTACTCTTCCAGCTACAATCTATACCATCCTATCCTTAACAGTTCTGGAGGCCCTCTTAATTCTTCCCAAATTTCCAGAGGTGATGGTGCCAAAGTAGGGAGAAGGTAAATCAGCAGAGATGACTTCTCATCTCATTCCATTGTAGAAATATTCTGTCGAAAACTTCCACAGATGGGAGAAACTTTTCCATCTGTAGGAAGACAAATCTGGATCCAAGCGACTAAATGCAAATGTCTTTCAGTTTATCATTCCTGTGAAACCTTTTATCAATTACAACTCAGAAATACTTTAAGTATTTTTATTAACAAAATACAACATATACAGTTATGAACCAGAAACATTTCTCTGTGTTTAATAGAATATGAAATGACACTTACATTCCGTGAATCAACAGCTGCATACATAATATCCATCCAGCCTTTAAAAGTTGCCTAAACAGAATCAGAATGAGTGAAAGTTCAGTAAAAAGGTGAAAGAGATACAGACATGAAACACGGGAAACACATTTAAAATCCTACTTTGAAAAGTCCTGTTGAAATCAGTGGAAGGTAACTTAGTCACGAGGAAATACTAAGGATGTGCAAAATGTTAAATGCATGACTCAAAATGTGAATGTTTCAGCTGTTTTTATTCAGGGCTGTGTGAGGGTGTGGGGAACTAGGATAAAGTCAAGGATACTGGCAGCTAAAGCTGATGAATAGACAAGGTTGGTAGAATATGCTGCATGGGAGCATGGGAGGACTTAAGACTTAAGGCTCAAGAACTATTCCCGAGGCCAGACTCTTGGGTGCGGCCGAGACTGAACATCTTTGCCCTCCCCCCCTTCCTTCCTGCTTTTGATCGTGGACATATTAACATACTCGAGGACAGTCCTTCTGGCCCTGCGCGATTCACCCCTCGCGCAGGCCTGGCCCATTAAGATCACCAGGGCCC
>NW_015397566.1:5299-7333 GCF_001527695.2 Protobothrops mucrosquamatus
CGGGCCTGACCTAGGGTGAATTTTAAATAGGGATAATTTTTAATGATTTTAAATAGTCACAGCCACTAATATTTGGATTTTAATTGGTTTTTAGAAGGGGTAATTCTGTATATTGTTTTAACATGCTGTGAGCCGCCCTGAGTCCCATGGGGAGAAGGGCGGCATATAAATTTTGTAAAATAAATAAATAAATAAATAACAATGGCAGAAATAGCTGCTGGTAGGCACTTCTGTGGAATATACACACTGGGACATTGGCAGTGGCTGAAGGGAAGGTAAAACATGCTAGGAAGACCAGGGACTATCAAGCTAATGGGCACGTTGGAGGCAGCTGACAGGACAGAGTGAAGGAAAGTGCTAGAAAGATGGTGGAAGGGCCAATGAATATGTTGCATGGGGAACTGCTGATGGAAGGAGGGCAGAAACGGGTGAAGCCTTTGTCCTCTTCATCAACCCCAGATTTCATTTTGAAGCCTGGAACAACCAAAACATTCAGGTTTGTGGAACAATTCATCTGGAATGATTCAACAGAATCTAAAAACAGAATGATTTGTTTCAGAAATAAAACATTTTTCCTACTTCTGTGGACACCTCACAGTGTGCAAGGCTGTCAAATGTAAGCTGCAACAATCCAGATTGGACTTGAGTGGCAGCAAAGAGTTAAGGGGTTTCTAAATTTCTATGCTGCTATCTAGTGGTCACGTGAATTTTTGCAGCCCACCTGGAATTCTGAAGTCTAAATCCAATAAACAAAGCATTAAATGTAGTGATTCTATTTTTGCCACATAAATGCAGGAAATATTGATATAAACATTTAATGGAAGAGCTGAGTCAGTACTTTACAATCTAGTTTGCATTCTGATATGTTACAGAAGAAGATGGCAGCTGATACAATAACACTGGACTAGAACTAATGCAAAGGAAAATTAGAAGATCCCTCAAAAGGTGGATTTACTTCCTGAATTTGGCTGAATACAATACTTCCTGAATACAATAAGAATTGGTACACCTGTACTAGTGAAATTACTATACTGATGTTTTTATTATATTTTACTGAATATATTTTTGATGTAGTGATGGGATTACTGGATCCGGACATGAGAAATTAAGTCTCTCTCAGCCATAGAGTTCACAGTGAATAATTTTTAGTCAACTATTTTCTCTTTGCCCAACCTATCTAAAAAGGTATTGTACTTGTGAGAATAAAATTAATAACACTCATCACTTCAATATGAAGAACTATCAAGGCAGCCATAATAATATTCTGCACAACAGAATAGGTTTTGGAGATGAGAAGTGTGGATGGATCACCAAATAAATGGTAATACCAATGAACCAAGCTGTGTACTTGATCTCAGTCTCTTCTTAGTAATAAATTAATCTTGTGCAAGCAAGAACAATGAATGGACATTTTAAATCCTATTGTATTAACTCCATTTTTCCTTTCCTACAGAAAAGGAATGTTATCGCTACAGCAGCAGCCCATGATCACCTTATCAGTAGAGTTTGCTAATAATGGTAGACAAGGTATATGTATCCTACCATCACGATCGACAGGAATTTTCTCACTGTTGCATTTTCTGTGGGAGTCACTAAAGATATTTGCAATATTGAGACAGAACTGTATCATTTCAAAAATGGCTTACCATATATTACTCTACTCCTTCTGATTCATCCACCTCTAATCTCCTCTATAAACCTCCCCAGGAAGACAATTTCACTAGATTGACAACACCTATAATACTTCTCCTTTCTTATAATAAGCCTTATATCCAATGGAGTGGCATCTAGAGAAGAGCATCATTGGTGTGATCATGCTTAAATCAGGATATATATTTTTTACTTGTAGAAATTCCAATGTGAACAGTGCCTGCAATGGCTTCATTACTACTTTTATTTATTTATTTATTAAATTTACTATATATAGTCACCCATCTTACCGAAGGCAACTCTTTTGATCCTGGATCTTGATTCAAGCAAGTATCACTGGAACTTATGTGGAACTTTAGAGTGAAAGCAACGAACTTAGATGAT
>NW_015397567.1:0-7332 GCF_001527695.2 Protobothrops mucrosquamatus
ATCTATTGAAAGTGTGAGGGGTCTTAAGGTAAGCAAATCACTTTCTTAGTGATTATCCATGGTTTAATTCTTTTTGTCATTGAGAGGCCTGGGTGCACCTAAAGTTTGCCAAAAGATAAGCTCTTGGGAGTGACTTTTTGCCTAACATATTTAACCCTTTTTAAAATAGCCAAATAAAAGTTGATTTTCATTTTTTTTTCATTTCCTATTCAGGGATCTCTTCCCCTTACCTCACCTCCATCTAAGGTATCCCCCCTTCCCCACTTTGCCTACTTGATGTAAAAAAGATGTTGAGACTCTAGAAAGAGTACAGAGAAGAGCAACAAAGATGATTAGGGGACTGGAGGCTAAAATATATAAGGAACGGTTGCTGGAATTGGGTATGTCTAGTTTAATGAAGAGAAGGATGAGGGGGGACATGATAGCAGTGTTCCAATATCTCAGGGGCTGCCACAAAGAAGAGGGAGTCAAGCTATTTTCCAAAGCACCTGAAGGCAGGACAAGAAGCAACAGATGGAAACTAATCAAGGAGAGAAGCAACCTAGAACTAAGGAGAAACTTCCTGACAGTTAGAACAATTAACCAGTGGAACAACCTGCCTCCAGAAGCAGTGAATGCTCCAACACTGGAAGTTTTTAAGAAAAGACTGGACAACCATTTGTCTGAAATGGTATAGCGCAGGGGTCTCCAACCTATGGGCCATGGCCCGGTACCGGGCTGCGACCTATTGGCCAGCAGGCCACAGGAATGGCTGGCGAGTGCACAGCCATTCGTGTTAGCGGCCCCATTTGTGCATGCACGGGAGTGGTACTGCCAGTGATACACACACATTTCTCTGCTCCTCCCTTTCCTTCCGGGCCGCCAACCCAGAAAGGTTGAGGAACTCTGGTATATGGTTTCCTGCCTAAGGAAGGGGTTGGACTAGAAGACCTCCAAGGTCCCTTTCAGCTTACATCATCATCATCATCATCATCATCATCATCATCATCATCATCATCATCATCATCATTATTATTACTTTTGATTATCTGATATCTGATTTTTTTTCCCTCCTCTTCTTTGCAGTTCTTCACCAAGTGAAGTTTATTTCTCTGTGTGAAGCCATTTGTGCATCAAATGAAATAGAATGATAGCATGTGCAGATGAGGAAATCTGACTAATTTAATAATTGATGTACCTGATTTTCCCAGTAATTAATGCTAATTAATAGCTAATTTGGGAGTGTGGATTCTGGAAGGAATAATACAAACACACATACAAAAAGATATTACATGGGCATCCCAGGATTGGTTTCAGCTGAAGCCCGTAACTTTGGGTGGATAAGATCTGGAAGATTAATTTTCTACAGTGATGATAATGATCTAATCTTTTTTGGGGGGGAAATCACATAAAAACTTCCTTTCAGATAACTATGGTCTCAGTGGTATCAAAGCTTCAAAGGAGTAAAGGTAGTCCTCAACTTACGACCACAATTGAGCCCAAAATTTCTGTTGTTAAGTGAGACATTTGTTAAACGAGCTTTGCCGCCTTTTACAACTTTTCTTTCCAGAGTTGTTAAGTGAATCACTGCAGTTGATAAGTTAGTTAACCCGGTTGTTAAGTGAATCTGGCTTCCCCATTGACTTTGCTTAGTCAGAAGGTTGCAAAAGGGGATCACATGTCCCTGGGACACAGCAACAGTCACAAATATGAGTCAATTGCCAAGCATCCAAATTCTGATTACATGATCATGGGGATGCTGCAAAGGTCGTAACTGTGAAAAATGGTCATAAGTGACATTTTCCGAGCCGTTGTAACTTTGAATGGTCACTAAATCAAGAAATAACTGTACTTCATTTCCTTCAAGCAAAACACCCCTTGAAGCACTTCTAAGCCAAACTTCTTCCCTGTGATTGACCAACATTTTCTTCAAAATAAGGCTGTTGGTCAAGACAATGGGACCCAGCCTTGATGCTCCATATCACTTTCCCATGAAAGACAAAGCATCAGAATTAAGCATGCCTGGTTCTCTCTCCATAAAATGTATTTTGACAATTGTGACATTCAGAAAAGGACCCCCTCTGTGTGTATCTCAGACCTATCTACATGACTGTCAGAGAGATGTACAACCAGATCATTTTATAGAAGGATTCACAAGGAGCAAATTTTTCATGCATTTATAAGTTGCGTTCAGCTTACAGACACAAAACGGCAAGGAGGTAGCCCTATCCCTCTCAGCTTTCGTGTATTCAATCACCAAGGAAAAGTTTGATCCTCTTCTTCTTTTACCCATTCTGCAGGCAGTGGCTAAGTATTGGGAAGAAATTTATTTACATGTACTTAATGTTTATTTTCAATGAACCAAAACATACAGAATCGTCTGAAGCTTTTGATACAGTAATGAGAAGCATGAATATAAAAATCTACGTATTATTAGGGGAAATGGCTCACAAGCTATTTGAGAAATAGCCCATTGTTGCTATTTTATTTTAGAAATATAATTAGAAATAAGTACCTAGCAAAATTAAAATGCAAGCAAAGAGCAAAAGGAAGAATACATTTGCACACCAATTAATTTAAATTTGGAACACTGAGAAAACAGTCTGACTTTTCAATTTGTACCCTTGGCTATTTGAAAAGATTTCATATTCTCTATTTAAGTATCCAGAGGGGGCTCTCTCCTCCCCCCCCTTCTGAATTTGTTCTTTGATCATTGAATGGCTACGCTGAACATAAAGCTGAAAGCATGGAGTGCCATGTGTTCATGCATTGAAAAAATCTGTCACTGCTCAGAAGCCTGATCCAATAGGCCTCCATACATTCAGCTGCACATCCACAGTTCAGTTCAAGAGTGCAGTGAGCATGAAAAAGACAGAGACAGAGCCAGCATGTTCTTTGGATGCAGAATCTGAATTCCTGACTAGAAATATATTAGAAAAGCTTCATTTTTGCTTAAATTCATCCCATGGTTCTCAAAGTTGTCAGGATCTTATATTGCTTCTGAAATGGAACAAGGGATTCATTAATTTTCCATTTGCTTTATTTTTATTTCCAGGTTTCTACAAAGACCTCAGCATGCAGACTTTGCTATTTTTTTTATTTTGCTTTAAATCACCGTTGTACATACTCATAAACACCTTGAAATATTCAAAGTACATAATTCTTGGCAGTGTTTTATTGTAGCACTGGTTAAACATTGCAAGATAAAAACCACACTTGTGCTGATTATTCAAATGGACACACTGAATAATCTTAGGTGTTCATTGTTCTGCTCTTTACTCATAACAGAGTAACAGAGTTGGAAGGGACATTGGGGGTCTCTAGTTCAAACCCCCTGGTCAAGCAGGAGACCATATACCAATTCAGACAAGCGGCTGTCCAGTCTCTTCTTAAAAACCTCCAGTGATGGAGCACCCACAGTTTCTTGAGGCAAGCCATTCCACTGGTTAATTATTCTTGCTGTCAGGAAATTTCTCCTTAGTTCTAGGTTACTCCATCTGTTACTTCTTGTTCTGCCTCCAGGTACTTTGGAGAATATTTAATAGCTTGTCCAGGAACCTTTTGTGTAGATCTTGATGCAATCAGGTGCACAGTCATCGTAAGTTTCTTTTTCATTTGGACACTTTTTTCAGCAAGCCCTGAACAGAGTGGTCTAAGAATCCACTTGTGAAATCTCTTCCATGTATTGTATAATTTGCATTGTTGTCTTCCCCAATGTGTATTATTAATATTGGTACAGTTGGCTGCAGAGAATGGTGCTTGCCTGGCTTCATTGGTGAGACACTGGATATTCTGTAATATACAGTCCCACAGGAGATGCTACAACAAATAGAAAAAGAAAGGGCTTGAAGGAAGAAGAGACAAAATAGAGAACTACAGGAGTGCTAAGTCTAAACGATCTTAAAGAGATTTTAGGTTACTGATTACCGTGAAGTCTGTATATTTATATAAAAAAAATACACAACAGTGGTGATGAGCCATTCAGGCCAGCTGCTGGAAATCACAACCAATTTAACGACTCATTTGCATGAACCAGACTGAACTGATTCTGGTCTGGAATCAATGGAAGAAGCCAACTGCCTCTGGGAAACCATATGGAGCCACACAACCAGAGAGAAACAACAACATCCCCTGTGACCAAGGGAGAATAAAGAAAAGCAAACCAGGCACGTTGCATAGATGACTCTTCTGTGGAAAGAAGAGAATGACCACAAACTCCAGAACAAATGCCTTTCTCAACTCCCACAGACTCAGGTCTCATTCTAAATTTTATTATCTGCAGTTTTCTGCTGGAATGGAACCCAGAGAATGATGAGGGCCACCACTAACCCGTGTACAGGTTAGAAACATTGAAAAGGAACAGATGTAGGATAAACAGAAATTGTGCATGGGTATTCTCTTCCTCAACCTGCCTTATTTTGCAGTGAGAGGCCCAACAGCTTAGTTACTAAGTTAAAAACTGGAAGATTTAGTCATGTATCTGCTCTATATGCCTTTATTATTTTCACTGACTTACCCAAATACTTCTGGATAATCACAGAATACTTCAGAATCAGATTTAACAATGTAAGTCTAAGGCCTTCCTGGCAAGTTTTAAATTTATCTTTCAGAAAGAATATACTGTAGGTGTTTATGTGATTCTTGGATTGATTATTGCTGGAAAAATTAATAAAGGAACTTGTCCAACAGTACAGTAATCATCTGTGTTGGTCCCCTCAGAGTGAAAGACAATTTCATTTTTTAAATAGTGTGACATAAATAAGGTGTATAAATGAATGATGTGTTTAGATGATCCATGCCAAAACTGCAAACTTACAAAGTTCTATGATTCTGTCCAAAATAATGTCTAGCTGTCATCTTATGTTGCCATAAAGTTAACAAATAACTTAAATTTTATATTAAAACTTGATTCATGAGTTCAAAAACAAAATCTGAGCATGTTTAAACTGATTCCTTAAACTTCCTGTTGATCAGAGCTTATTTTGCCACTAGCACATTTTTGTAAATAAGCGGACGAGTTTTATAACACGATAACAGTAGAGTAGAGCCAGTGCCTTCAAAAATCTTAAGCTGTATTTCTAAATGTTGTAAATGCTCTACTGAAATCCATGAAACTTGCAAGACTTCCAGAGAAGAAATGGCAAACTAAATATGGCTCGGCTAAAACAGAGCTGATGACTGCAGAGGAGTGAAAAGTGGGTGAGTAGACTGGCTCTTCATAATTCCGCTCCAGATGAGGGGAGGACTTGAGATCATCCATACATACTCCAGGCAGCTGCTCCTCACAAGAAGACTGAAAGTGGGTTTAGAGCTCTGGGAAATGAAGCAATAGCTAGCTTACTGAAACCAGGGAATACGCCTTCCAAAAAGACCCTGGAATTGCATACATCCTTTTCTAATCACTTTTTTTTAATACTGCTTGCTAATTGCTTTTCAGCTATTAGGAATCTTTGGATTAACAGGTTTTACAGCATCCAGTGAGTTTCCTTCAGTCCTTAGCAAAATAAATTTTAAGTTACAAAGTTTAGGACTTTAAAGCACCTATTTTGGAATAAACAACAAAAGGGTGATATGACATTTGGTTTTGGAAGGATACAAATGGCACATAGGACATTTGTGACCTGGGGAGAATAGGACAAGAAAATCCTGCTGATGATGTTGCCTAGTTTGGTAACAAAACATTCAGAAATTATATTATATTAAAACAAGCTTGGAGAACAAATCTAAAACCCGAGCTATAAGTATTTTCTATTATTTCAAAGGTACAAATGGACTAAGGAGCCAGATGGATTTGAAATTGATATTGGAATTGATCCTTCCCATGGGAAAATGCTTTCATTTTGAATTTTCTTTAAAAAATACAATAGGATGAGACCTTGAAGTTAGACACTAGAAAGAACCAGAAAGAACTAAAGATTACTGTTAAAGGAGAAGAACACTGAGATTTGATCTACTTATACAAAATGAAGCAAAATATTTGTTTGGACATATTAAAGGATTTGAAAGTTAATTTCAAGAGTGTCTGTCTCTAGACAGACTGTTTTTAAAAGAAGTTATGAAATAGGAACAAGTTATATCTGAGAAGACTGAGACTGAACCGAAAGTGGATTTAAAAATGACAGCTACTGTATAAGCATGATATGAGAAAACATGCTACACTGGACATACAAAGAAGCTTGTCGATTTCTTAATAATTAAAAGGGATATACAAGTAGCAAACCAAGAGTGATCTGGATAATTTTCCTATATTGGATTTACAAGAGAGACTTGTTAAAGCTTTACAGAACTTTGTGGAAAGGGACCAAGAAAAAAAATGAAAGAAATAAAGTTCTAGGACATTATTGGGAAAAAAACTGAAGATCAAGAGTGTTGAAAGTAAAAGGAAGGAGTATAAAGTCGGTTTATTTTATTAAGGCTAAATTGGTATGGTGTTATCTCTGGTAACCTGTAATGGACTTTTGCTAATCGAGACTGAAATGATGAGGCTTTAAGGATTTGTTTATAAATAAGAGATGGAATATGGGAAGAAGTAACACAAGTAATAAGTACCTAAAG
Source organism: Protobothrops mucrosquamatus (assembly GCF_001527695.2). Taxonomy (NCBI): domain Eukaryota; kingdom Metazoa; phylum Chordata; class Lepidosauria; order Squamata; family Viperidae; genus Protobothrops; species Protobothrops mucrosquamatus. Next base: position 6,535 of record NW_015397567.1, read on the forward strand.
TGGTTTATACTTGCTGTGAAGGGGAAGTTATTTATTTTGGTTTTTTTGCAAAACAAAAAACAAAAAAAAAAGAAAATAAAAAATAAATATATATATACTATATTCTTATTCTTTATTTTCTATTTTTTTGTTTTTTGCATTTTTTATTAAGCTTTATCTTTTTAATTCTATTTTTTAATTAAAAAAAAGTTACTACAGAAAATGAAAACCTTGAAGCTTGCTTAATATGTAGCTGCATTTGATGAATGAGCAGGAAAAGGTCAGTGAAACCCATTTGTACTAATAATTCCACTGTTGCCTGAAATTTCAAGTTATATTAAAGTAGTTTTCTAGAAGATTCAATCACAAGAGCTGTAGCTCATCCACCTTCGAAAGTGATGGATGATTTCAGAATCTTTTAAAGAGCTAAAAGTGTACCTTTTGTATTTTTAAGGAGGGTATTCCTTCTATATATGAAATTTTAGCAAGCTGATGCCTGTAGATGGAAGAATGTTTGAGAAACAGTGTATGTAGTTAAGCCTTCAGAGAAACAACATTTGTATTGTACTACAGAGTGCTTTGTTGCAAAAACTCATGGGAAATAAAAGAAGACTGCTTCTGAGCTTCACTCAGATTAAATGATCACCAGATAACAATATAAAACAAGAGCTGGATGCTGTGGCAAATTAAATAGCGATCGAAAATTTCACTCATGTTCACCTGCGATGCAAAACACGCAACTGGGAAATAAAACCAGAGGCATGTAAAAGCATGCAGATTGAATTCTAATTTTAATTCATCCTTGGACTGGAAAAAATA
>NW_015397568.1:0-1538 GCF_001527695.2 Protobothrops mucrosquamatus
CTAGTGAGATCCAAGTTCAAATACCCAATCAGTTATGAAATGTACTTATTTACGTGGATCAATCACGAGTTCATGGAATTGCAAAGACTTATCACCAAATATATCTGGAAGTGCTGGGGACACATTATACATATACAAATATATGTGGCTACACTCACATTGTTTGGCCTAATTTTAGAGCGATGGTGGTCGGTGGGGGTGGGGTAACTGATGAAATGATCCCAAGAGCCTCAGCAACATTTAAAGGACCATTTTTGCCCACTCCAATTAAGAAAAAGGCCTACAACGATGCTGATGACATCCCAATTCAGGTAGTCCTCACTTACTGACAGCCATTGGGACCAGCAAGTCCATTCCTAAATGGCTTGGTCATTAACTATGACATCAGTTAACCATGCCAACTTACAACATCCATTCTGGCTGCGGTCATTAAGTGAATCAGTGTGGTCTGTTCAGTGTAATGTAACATAACTTTGACTTGCAACTTCCTGTCAATTTTCAATTCATTTTGTTTATTAGAAGTCAGTTATGAGTGTTCCAAATGTGTGGGACTCTGCAACCGTCGTAAATACAAGCCAGTGTCACCCCCATATAACTGTGATAGCTACAACTTTGAGGAATAGTTTAATAGTTCTTTTCATCAGCACTGTAGCATTGAAGACTGGTAAGCAATAAGGTACGGTTACCCATAAAACCGAACATCTCAAATGGGCCGAATAACTATTATTTTTTTTTAAAAAAAAGTTCAGGGTTGTGCCAGGTTAATACATGGATGGCACACCACCAGGAAATCCCGTGTTTGTTTGCTAGATATGGAAGTAAAAACAAAATTCCTGAAGACAGCATTGGCAAATCAATTTCAAATTGTTGCCAAGAAAAAAAATCACAAGGAGCCAACCCTAACATGAAGGAGGCTTTTTAAAGCATGCATCATCAATGGAATAAAATCGGGGGGGGGAGGGGGAATGTGTAGCAGCTGACATGTTTCAATCTCATTGCTTCTCTGCTTTTACACCCTGGGGAAATCCAAGCAGCCCTACTTGCTCCCGGCCTCTCCTCCACCTGTCCTCAGCTCACCTTTCAGCTGCTGCGTCCACCCTGGGAAGACCAGGAGAACCACCCTCCCCGCCTCCATCCTCCCAGCGGAGAGCCGGAAGAGGAAGTTTCTCTGCTGTTGTCCGCCTCTCCTCCAAATCCTCTCTAGCAATCTAATATTCGAATATTTCCTTTCGCCTCTGTCTAGCGCTTATCTATAGCGCGCCATCTAGTGACAAAAAGCTGAAAATCACGTTGCTCCGTCTCTACCTAAAGCAGTTACAATATTTTTTTGTTGCAGATTGCTAAAGCATATAAGGAACGGCTGCTGGAATTGGGTATGTCTAGTTTAATGAAGAGAAGGACGAGAGGGGACATGATAGCAGTGTTCCAATATCTCAGGGGTTGCCATAAAGAAGAGGGAGTCAAGCTATTTTCCAAAGCGCCTGGAGGCAGGACAAGAAGCAACGGGTGGAAACTAATCAAGGAGAGAAGCAATCTAG
>NW_015397568.1:5602-7332 GCF_001527695.2 Protobothrops mucrosquamatus
GTACCGCTTTATAAAACCCTAGTAAGACCACACCTGGAATACCACAGCCAATTTTGGTCACCATATCAGAGAAAAGATATTGAGTTTGAAAAAAAATAAGAGAAGAGCGACTAAAATGATTAAAGGCCTGGAGACTAAAACATATGAAGAAAGGCTGCAGGACTTGGGTTTGGCTAGTCTAAAGAAAAGAAGAAATAGGGGAGACACGATAGTAGTATTCCAGTATTTGAGGGGCTGCCACCAAGAAAAAGGGGTCATATTATTCACCAAAGCACCAGAGGATAGGACAAGAAACAATGGCTGGAAACTGATCAAAGAGAGAAACAACCTGGAATTAAGGAGAAACTTCCTTACAGTGAGGACAATTAACCAGTGGAACAGCTTGCCTCCAGAAATCATGGGCGCTCCATCACTGGAGATTTTTAAGAAGAGGCAAGACAGTCACTTGTCTGAGATGGTATAGGTCCTTCTGCTTGAGCAGGGGGCTGGACTAGAAGACCTCCAAGGTCCCTTCCAGTTCTATTCTATTCTATTCTATTCTATTCTATTCTATTCTATTCTATTCTATTAATTCTCATTCTAATCTATTTCTATTCCTATTCTATTCCCACATAAGAGTGATCAAGAAGCAGCCACCATTTTGGCCCTGAGGCAGATGTGGCAAAATGGCAGCCGCTTCCACAGCATGGCTCTGGGATGAATCCTGGGCACAATGAAAATAACCGCTGCTTCCAGGACAGTCATGCGGGCCCAGGGATGCATGTCCTGCCCTCCTTCTCCAATTTTCAAAAGGAGGAGGAGGCTGTGAGGCCTGATGGGCTGGAATTCAGGCCTAAGGACTGCAGGGACCCAGTGGGAGTGGAGAAATGCCTGAGGGGTCCCTGTTGGAAAAGGTTGAGATAGGGGAGGCCTTTGAAAGGCAAGCCTAGGCCTGGGCTATGCCCCCAACCCTGAAGTAGCCAGGGTTCCGCTTACCGACTCACACATTTGTTTTAATTGCTTAACGGAGAGTAGGGAATGGGGGTAGTGAAGAAAGCAGACTTGTTTAACAACTGTTGCAATATACAACTGTAGTTGGCAGGCCTCATTGCAGTTATATCTCAAGGATTACTTATATGTTGGCTCAGGAATTTTGCGCTCAAAATCTAGAGGACACCAAGGTAGAAGTCTGAAACTCCAGATGTTGGATTTCCACAATCAATGTACAAAAAACACCACACAAATGTCTTTTTGAGAAACTCCACAACTTCTGCAGAAGGAAATATCCAGTAACTACTGCTGATAACCAAAAATAGGTAGTTAGCCTTTATCAAACTAACTTTTTCCATTTTTTTCTCTCCACGTACAAGTCTAACCCAGAGACATCTTTCACTAGAAAGAATCAGGCCAAAATTCAAACAGTCAATTTCTCATTTACACTTTCAATGGGAGACCAGAAATGAAATTCAACATTTTTCTAAACTCATCTGATTTTGCCTCATGTGGATTTCCTTATGTGCAACAAGGGATGATTTATGCCTGAAATACTGTCTACAGCAGGGGTGTCCAAACTTTTTTCAAAGAGGGCCAGATTGGATGAAGTGAACGTGCTGGAGGGCCGAACATTTTTCCGAACATTCTTTGAACCATTACAATTAAATGCAAATGAATTATTTTATGCCTCTTTCCTCTCCCTCTCTTTCCTCTTTCTCTCTCTCTCTCTTTCCTTTCCCTTTCCTCTCCCCCCTCTC
>NW_015397569.1:0-2141 GCF_001527695.2 Protobothrops mucrosquamatus
ATGTTCTGAACGCTTTCTCCAAAATGCCCAAGGTTCATCCTTGTGATCTCAGTGCAAAATGGCACCCATTCATTTGGCAGTTTCCTTGAAATGGCACCTTGGTGTTTCATCCATTCCTTTTTCTAGGTTTGCTAACACCGATTGGAGAAATCAGAGCAGGATGATCCATCCGTTTCAGAGCTAACAAGTCAATAAAGTAATGTTTACATCGCTTCTCTGTTCTCTTTATTGCTAGAGGAGCAGCTAGTTAGGGGAATGGAAAGAGGCTTAGCAAAGACATTATTTTTTGGGTACAATTAGCCTGCTTCACATCCATCTAGCATAACGACTGGAATTACAGAAGAAAACACATACTCTGAAGCATGCTAATGAGGAATGAGAGATGTCTATCTTTCTTAGCCAGCAGATGGGAAGAACAAGCCTAGATGAAGTAACAAAAAAAGCTGAGATTTAACAGAACAGAACAGAACAGAGTAGAGTAGAGTAGAGTAGAGTAGAATAGAATAGAATAGAATAGAATAGAATAGAATAGAATAGAATAGAATAGAATAGAATAGAATAGAATAGAAAACTGGAGCACCACTTGAACACGTTGGAAGTGACCTTGGAGTTCATCTAGTCCAACCCCCTGCTTAGGCAGGAAACCCTATACCATTTTGGACAAATGGTTGTCCAGTTTCTTCTTAAAAACTTCCAGTGTTGGAGCATTCACCGCTTCTGGAGGCAGGTTGTTCCACTGGTTAATTGTTCTAACTGTCAGAAAATTTCTCCTTAGTTCTAGGTTGCTTCTCTCCTTGATTAGTTTCCATCCGTTGCTTCTTGTCCTATAGTTGATTCTATTTGCATTATTTAACATCCGAACTGTTAGCCTAGATTTCACTCGTTTTGTAGTTCTACCTGTAAGATTAACTGGAAGCTAGTCTGTAGCACATGGACAACCTAATCTTTTGAAACAATTGACAGGCATCAGTAGCAAACAAGCATTCTTTGCTATCCCACTTAGCGTGTTTCCTCTGATTTACTGTTGACTGGCTGACCACAATGCCTGGGTAGAGAGAAGACAAATTGACACAAGTTTAATTAAAATGCAAGACCTTCAGTTCCACTGAGGGTGCGACTAACTTCTTCTTACATGACAAGGATCCCAACAGATGTTCCTCACCTTTTTTCTGAAGGAATTATGTCTACAAAAAACAAAAAAACAAAAAAAAAACCAAAACCCAACAGCCCACCAACCCACCCACCCATGCAACACACAAACACAAATTCTTGTTTGGAAGAATCCCCTAAATAACTGGTTCTGTCTACATTGAAATTTCTTTATATTGTCATTCTTAAGTACCTCTGGGTTTCTCTGAAAGACAAGCTATCAAGAAGGAACGAAAACAGTTGTCTTCACTACCTCAGAAAACTGTTAGCGAAAACATAAGGAGGAGAGAGAAATGGTGGGATTACACAGTAAACCTAATTAAAAGACAGAGCTTAAGCATTCCACGGTCATACAACGTTTGCTTCCTTACGGATGACATTTTTTTATTATTATTATTAGGAATTTTTGTAGCGAATCTGAGCAGCCCGGCAGATGGTTAACTTGGGACTCGTTCCAAAATAAAATAAAATTTTAAAATCTATGCAGGTTTAGACCCGGCAAGTCCTCGGATGGCTCAAAAATCAGCAAAAGGTTTAGACATCCTAGAAGGGGAGCAGATCATTTGCATCTTACTGCTGAGAATGCTAAATGGGTGAATCCATGAAACCATAAAACATAGAATAATAAGAGTTGGAAGGCACCTTGGAGATCTTCTAGTCCAGGGGTCTTCAAACTTGGCCCTTTTATGACTTGTGGACTTCAACTCCCAGAATTCCTCAGCCAGCGTGCCTGGCTGAGGAATTCTGGGAGTTGAAGTCCACAAGTCATAAAAAGGCCAGGTTTGAAGACCCTTGTTCTAGTCCAATCCCTTGCTCAAGCAGGAGACCTTATACCATTTCAAATAAATGATTGTCCAGTCTCTTTTTGAAAGCCTCCAGTGATGGAGCACCCACAACTTCTGAAGGCAAGCTGTTCCACTGGTTGATTGCTCTCACCGTTAGGCAGTTTCTCCTTAGTTCTACGTTGCTTCTCTCCTTAGTTAGTTTCCATC
>NW_015397569.1:5510-7332 GCF_001527695.2 Protobothrops mucrosquamatus
GAATAGAATAGAATAGAATAGAATAGAATAGAATAGAATAGAATACTGCGTGGTATGGTCCATTGGAGACTTTCTAGTTTGCACTTTGGAAAAAGCGCAGAGAAGAACAACTATGATGTTTAAAGGTCTGGAGACTAAAACATATGAAGAAGGATTGCTGGAATTGAGTATGTCTAGTTTAATGAAGAGAAGGACAAGGCGGGACATGATAGCAGTCTTCCAGTATCTCAGGGGTTGCCACAAAAAGAGGGAGTCAAGTTGTTCTCCAAAGCACCTGAAGGCAGGACAAGAAGCAACGGATGGAAACTCATCAAGGAGAGAAGCAACCTAGAACTAAGGAGAAACCTCCTGACAGAACAATCAACCAGTGGAACAACCTGCCTCCAGAAGTTGTGGGTGCTTCATCACCGGAGCACACAAAGGTGCTTTGGGACTGAGAATCTCCATAGTTCATCACTGGAAGTTTTTAAGAAGAGACTGGAGAGCCACTGGTCTGAAATGGTATGGGGTCTCCTGTTAGAGCAGGGGGTTGGACTAGATGGCCTCTAAGATACCTTTCAGCTCCATTCCGATTGATACTGAAGGATACACATATAACAAACAGGTCAAGTTTTGACTGCATTGCTGATTCTTTTTTTTTTTTTTAACCATACCAGGTGAAACCTCCTTCTCTGCCTTTAATACACATCCCCCCCAATCACACATACACAAACACACACAGAGAGAGAGAGAGAGAGAGAGAGAGAGAGAGAGAGACAGACAGACAGACAGACAGACAGACAGACAGACAGACACACACACACACGCACACACACACAAGGATTTCTGATAGTTATTTAGGCCTGGAGCTCTTCCAATCTTAGCCCATGTGTGGCCCAACTCGGTGCAGAGGGACGAGGAGACATATGGATGAAGAGAGAAAAGCTTCAGAGCTTTAAAATTTCAATTACCCAGGTGACTCGGATGGTTCCGTGGAAATATAGCCTGGGAAGGGAAGCGATTGGCGATGTCTTGTTTAATATTCACTCCTGGAAATGTAAGCACCCCATAATCATTTCGAGAACGGTACAAATGTTCTTCTGCCTTGTATACGAGATGCTCCTGAGTGCCTAATGACAGAAGCTTTTGTCATTTCCACTTCAGGTCCGGCTAGGAATTAATGCCTCTGGAAAAGAAAAAAAAAAGAAAAAAAAAAAACCAGACTGTTATAATGCAACATGATGCGGAGCAATCTCTCGGCAAATTGTGGCGAAGATGACGGTCCATCACGGCGGCGGCGGCAAGGAAGAAGCCAGATTGCAAGTCCAATGCGAAACGATTGCTAATACACCTTCGCCTTCCTCCTTCATTAAAGTCAGGGAAATGAGACACGGTGGGGTGGCTGCTTGGCCCTGCATTTGTTGAACGCACTTCAGGACTGTCCCCGGGGCCGATTCAGGAAGCTGCTCATCAACCTGAAGGGGAAAGAGATAAGAGGGCTGCCTTGGCTAGTTGTCTCGTGATGTTTACCATGAGGCATACTAAACATATTTTTGCCAGTGTGATGTTCTAGAAGGCCTTCCTTCCTTCCTTCCTTCCTTCCTTCCTTCCTTCCTTCCTTCCTTCCTTCCTTCCTTCCTTCCTTCCATTTTCCTTCCTTTTTTCTTCCTTTTTCTTTCCTTCCTTCCTTCCTCCCTCCCTCCCTCCTACCCTTTCCTTCCTTTTCATTTTCCTTCCTTCTTTCCTCCATTTCCTCCCTTCATGCATCCATCCATCCCTCTTTCCTACCCTTCTTTCCTTCTTTATTTCCTTCCTTCCTTCCCTTTCATTTTCCTTCCCTTTC
>NW_015397570.1:0-1459 GCF_001527695.2 Protobothrops mucrosquamatus
GTGATTGGCTAAAGGTCACCTAGCTGGCTTTCATCGTTAAGGCGGGACTAGAACTCCCCATCTCCTGGTGATTGGCTAAAGGTCACCTAGCTGGCTTTCATCGTTAAGGCGGGACTAGAACTCCCCGTCTCCTGGTGATTGGCTAAAGGTCACCTAGCTGGCTTTCATCGTTAAGGCGGGACTAGAACTCCCCGTCTCCTGGTGATTGGCTAAAGGTCACCTAGCTGGCTTTCATCGTTAAGGCGGGACTAGAACTCACCGTCTCCTGGTGATTGGCCCAAAGTCACCCAGATGGTTTTCATGCCTAAGGCGGGACTAGAACTCACCGTCTCTTGGTTTTTAGGCCAGCACCTTAACTACTAGACCAAACTGGCTCTCTTTATATATTTTATTAAAGTTATTTTTAGAGAAGATAAAAAAAAACTTTGAATCCCTCTCCTAAGTACATTTGGATGGTTCCGTCGTAACTCTGAACAGCCAATAAGCCGAGGACTATCCATCACAAGAGAGTGTCCTTTCTTTTTCTGTATATTTCTGTATTCAAGGTTTTGTTTTAAGAAAAAGAAAAAAGTAAAAAGCAAGTACAAGTAATATAAAAAATAAACAGACCGCCAAAAGGCGAAAAAGACAGAAACGAAAGCGAAATGTGCAAAAGAGGAAAAATAGACAAATGGAAGGAAGGGAGATATAAAGAAGCAACTTTCAATTTTCTTTACCTTATAAGCTCAATTATAAAATTTGCCTCTTTCCCTAAAGCTCCAGCATAGCTACAATATGAGACATAAGTCTAATCTATCCTGACTAATCCTCCAAGCCATCAATCATACGTTTATTTTATTTTATTTTTTTTCTGTTTCATGCAAATGCCTATAAAGGCTTCCCAGCCAGCCCTAAACGTAGATCTTGTCTTTTTAATTATTATTTTTTCTGATAAGTTCCACCATCTTTGCCAACATTGTGGCTTGTGCGAAATCTTTTCATTTTTTTACCCCTTACAATCCTCCCCAAAGCCGTCTCGGTTCTCACCAACTTATCCTGCCATTGAGAAATTTCCCCATCCCTGAATTTCAGAAGTTTTTTTAAAAAATTCAGACGAGACTTTCCCCTTTCTTTCTTTCTTTCTTTCTTTCTTTCTTTCTTTCTTTCTTTCTTTCTTTCTTTCTTTCTTTCTTTCTTTCTTCTTTCTTTCCTTCTTCCTTCCTTCCTTCCTTCTTTCTTTCTTTCTTTTCCCATTTATTTATTTATTTCCTCGGGTGTTGCACACAACGGCACCTGGCCCATTTGCGAGTTCAGCGTCTCATTTTCCCTGGAACAGGATTTCTGGAGGCAAAATCCTGGGATGCAGATGATTAAGTTCAAGTCAAGCAAGAACACGTACCGCGTGGGTAAATTTCGGCTTGCCCTCTGAAGTTGGCAAAAGGCATTTTGCGCTTTTCGACTTTGGTCATAGTAGTTTTGA
>NW_015397570.1:4697-7331 GCF_001527695.2 Protobothrops mucrosquamatus
CATGCTGGCTGAGGAATTCTGGGAGTTGAAGTCCACGAGTCATGAAGGGGCCATAGTTCCCCCACGCTGGCTGAGGAATTCTGGGAGTTGAAGTCCACGAGTCATGAAGGGCCACGTTGGAAGACCCCTGATCTACCCCAATCCAATCCAGCTGGGAAGATAGCGGCGAATCAGAGCTCAGGGGGTATCTACATGGTTGCCAAAAAATTAAGCTAGTGGCTTTGATGGTCCGCCATCTTGACATTTTTGCCCTGAGGGCCCCCCTCCAATACCCTGTGTTCTTCAGGGCTCCCTGCATCTGATTTTTGAAAACACAATTTCTCTCTTTTCCTTGCAAGAGTTGTGAAAATTGAGCGTTCCTCGTTGCTCGCAGCAACATGACCCAGCAATCGGTTTTGCTGCTCTTTCGTGGATATAAATAAATTATGCTACTCTCCCTAGATATAAAGCTTTTCCTTCCACAGGTATACAGTATATAGATATTCAGACAGCCCTTTGTCTGGGATGGTATAGGGTTTCCTGCCTGAGCAGGGGGTTGGACTAGAAGACCTCCAAGGTCCCTTCCCACGCTGCTGTTCTGCACCAGATGCCTAAATAATAATAATAATAATAATAATAATAATAATAATAATAATAATAATAATAATAATAATAATAATAATAATAATAATAATAATAATAGTAAAGTTGGAAGGGGCCTTGGAGGTCTTCTAGTCCAACCCCCTGCTCAGGCAGGAAACCCTACACCGTTTCGGACAAAGGGCTGTCCAGTCTCTTCTTAAAAGCTTCCAGTGTTGGAGCATCCACCGCTTCTGGTGGCAAGGAGTTCCCCTGGTTAATTGTTCTAACAGTCAGGAAGTTTCTCCTTAGTTCCAGGTTGCTTCTCTCCTTGATGAGTTTCCACCCGTTGCTTCTTGTCCTGCCTTCTGGCGCCTTGGAGAATAGCTTGACTCCCTCTTCTTTGGGGCAGCCCCTGAGATACTGGAAGGCTGCTATCATGTCCCCCCTCGTCCTTCTCTTCGTTAAACTAGACAGACCCAATTCCAGCAGCCGTTCCTTGTATGTTTTAGCCTCCAGTCCCTTAATCATCTTTGTTGCAAGAAGCACCTTGCAGCCTCATAAAGCACCTGAGAGGTGTGATCGATCCTGACTTTTATTACGTCACCAAATATCTCCACAAAGGCTGGGATTTGACCGATTTCACAAGTGTTGCGTTCCTCTTTAGCTTTGGCACCTTTACAGTGATCAGCTCATACCTGAGATGAAAGACAGCTGAGCGTGGAATGCAAACATTGTTTAAAATGCTTGGAATGCACCCTTTTTTATTATTATTTCCTGCTTCAGAAGAATTCACCGCTGAATGCTGATATATATTGTTTTTCACCAGTCCTCATTGGCTACCTAGCAAATCAAGGAGAGAAGCAACCAAGAACTAAGGATAAATTTTCTGATGTCTAGAACAATGAACCAGTGGAACTCCTTGCCTGCAGAAGTTGTGGGTGCTCCATCCCTGGAGGTTTTTAAGAAGAGGCTGGACGGCCATTTGTGCAGAATGCTGTAGGGTCTTCTGCTTTGAGCAAGGGCTGCCTGAGCAGGGGTTGGACTAGATGACCTCCAAGGTCCCTTCCAACATTGTTGTTGTTGTTATTATTGTTATTGATCATTGTACAGTCAGCCAGATGTTCAGACTGGATTTCGCATTTTTGTCTACCCACTGAGTTGTTGTTGTTGTTGTTATTATTATTATTATTATTATTATTATTATTATTATTATTATTATTATTATTAATCATCGCACAGTCAGCCAGATGTTCAGACTGGACTCATCAAGGAGAGAAGAAACCTGGAACTAAGGAGAAATTTCCTGACAGTTAGAACAATTCACCAGTGGAACAGCTTGCCACCAGAAGTTGTGGGTGCTCCATCACTGGAGGGTTTCAAGAAGAGACAGGACAGTCACTTGTCTGAAATGGTATAGAGCAGGGGTGTCAAACTGCCGGCCCATGGGCCGTACGCGTCATGCGGAAGCTGCACCCACCCCATTGCCGGAAATGGCAAAACTCTCCCGATACATTGTGCGACGTCACGTGACATCGCGAGTTTGACATGTCTGGTATAGAGTAACTGTCCTGTTTCAGCAGGGGGTCGGACTAGACTAGAAGACCTCCAAGGTCCCTTCCAATTCTGATATTGTATTGTATTGTATTGTATTGTATTGTATTGTATTTCCTATTCTATTCTATTCTATTTTCTATTCTATTCTATCCTATTCTATTTCCTATTCTATTTCCTATTCTATTCTATTTCCTATTCTATTCTATTTCCTATTCTATTCTATTTCCTATCCTACTCTAGTCTAGTCTATTCTATTCTATTCTATTTTCTATTCTATTCTATTCTATTCTATTTCCTATTCTATTTCCTATTCTATTCTCTTTTCTATTCTATTTCCTATTCTATTCTATTTTCTATTCTATTCTATTCTATTTCCTATTCTATTCTATTCTATTTCCTATTCTATTCTATTTCCTATCCTACTCTATTCTATTCTATTCTATTCTATTCTATTCTATTCTATTCTATTCTATTCTATTCTATTTCCTATTCTATTTCCTATTCTATTCTATTTTCTAT
>NW_015397571.1:0-7331 GCF_001527695.2 Protobothrops mucrosquamatus
AAAATAAATATGCCTTCGATGTAACAACCAATAGGAAACCAATTCGTAAAAACACTGATGTTTCCTATTCACAAATGTGGAGAGCAAACAAGAGGGCAGAAATAAGAGGTAATCAGTCCTCTGTAAAATCACACATCTAAGGAAGGATGTGTGTATCTAGACAAGAAAAATACTTCCACCTGTTTATTCCATCCGTTTGCTTTTACGATCTTTTCTCATTTGCCCGACAAATTTCAGGCACTCCCCAACTCTGACAAGAAAGTCCCCCCCATTCAAGTGCCCAGACTATACTTAAAAACCGCCTTTGTATTTGGTATCTGAAATCACATGAAAATGAGGGTGGGAAGGAGACGATGCTCTTTCCAGATGTTAAAAGGTGATTTTTTTTTTTTCACGATTCTAAAAAAAAAATCTATTTTTTTTTTTTAAAAAGAAAGACTCAAGAGCCTTCCGAGAGGTTTGCTGTAGTAGCAGCATAAAAAGGTCTCAAATAAAATAGGTGAAGCGATGCTCTAAGACGGAGTCAAATACGGGGATATCGGTCTTTATAAGCGGCCGGGCTGGCGGGTAAATAAAGATCTTTTTTTCTCTTCGAGCAACAAAACCCGCTTCAAAGCTCTTCGAGGCGTTTGTCGGCGGGCACCTCTTGTTTTGCCCTCCGCTCTCAACCGTCACCAAGACACCGTTTACCATCGGGTTTTACCCCTTCCATCGGTTTGGAGGCAGGCGGGGTTGGTTTTGTTTTGTTTTGTTTTTTCGTCCGCGGTCCAATTTGGTTTTTGTTTGCTTCTCCTCCCTTTTTTTCCCCTTCTTCTTCTCCTCTTCTTCCTCCTCCTCCTCCTCCCTTTTCTTCACGCCCGCAGCGAGTGGATGAGAATGGGGCGGGTGAGGGCACGGAGCCCGGTCAATCCTTGCTCGCCTTTTTCCTCTCCTCTTGTTGTGCCTCCCATGCAGCGTAGACCAGAGGAGCCTGTGCAGCGAGAACAAGGGAAGGCGGGCGGTCGAGGAGCCCCCTCGCCTTTCTCCTCCTCCTCCTCCTAACTCTTCCTCCCGGACTGCGAAAAGCCTGCGGCTCCGAGGTCCAACTCTCCGGTCTCTTGGCTGGCGTCGTCGTCGAAAAGGAGGCTAAGCCCAACTTTGAGCTCTGGGTAGCGAAGTTGAAGAGCCGACGGCGAGAAAGAGAAAGGGCCCTGCCGAGATTTTCCCTCCAGGCGGCGGCGGCGGCAACCGAAAGCGAACAGAAGGAAAGGGAAAGCACCGCTTTTACCGTCGCGCAGGCCCGGCTGGTAGCGCTGAGTAGCCCTCCGTACCTTGCTGCTCCCCTGTGGTAATTTCATAGCTACCCATTCACTTGCGGTGGTGGAGAGAAGCGAGCCAAGATGGCGGCGCTCGAGCGATTGTTTTTGTTTCTTCTCCACCTCCCCCCCCCNTTTTTTTTTTAATCTGCCCCCACCCCCCAACGGCTCCCTCCTAGCGCACGCGCGGACCCACTCCTCCTATTCCCCCCCCCCACACACACACATCCCAGTCCGCTAATCTTAACCGCTGCCCTTCCAGGGGCGTGCGTGCGCGCGTTTGTGGGCCGGGATTTCTCTTGATTGGCAGGCTGCGCCAGGCCATTTGAAACGAGGACGGGGCCGAATGGTGGGTGGGGTTTCGCTCAGGGCCCTTCCCGCGCCTCGCGGGGTTTAGGGGACGCGATTCTCCCGCTCGTCCGACGTTCCAGGTGTGGTGAAGGGCGGGCCGAGCGCGTAGCTGAGCTGCCCGCTTTTCCGCGCCGTGCAAACGCGATCCGAACTCCTTTGGATCTTTCCGCCAGAGCAACAATCTGCACATTTTAGCCTTAAGAGCAGAGCGGACGCTCTTAAAGGTGTGTGTGTGCATGCGTGTATGCGTACGCTCGCATTCACACACAGATACATACGCGCATGTGTGCGTCTATGTGTACATACGTGTTTATACACACAGAGACATGCATACGATAGGTATGACGTTTAGTCTTGCTGGGGGCATCGGGAGAAGGGGGAAATTGCTCTTCACGCTTCCTTGGAATGTCGTGGAGATTCTCAATCATCCAGGTCATGGTTGTCTGAAAGGTGTTTTTTTTCCCCCAAAAAAAACAACCAGAGTAGACTTTCTTGGTTTTTAAACTTTTAGCTTCGCATCCAAGAACCTTCTTCAGTTCAACTAAGAAAGTCCAGTTGCCTTTTGAAAAAAAACACACCTTTGGGACCACTTCCTTAGAAAATACATCGTCTTTGAGTTCCTTGGGAAGGGCTTCCGAGAACGCAGGTCGCTTGAGAAGGTCGAATTGTGATTTATTTATTTTTTTTACTCTTGCAAGAAGTCGTCCCAATCTCAGGGCTGTTGTCTTTCCAACCGAGAAATAGAGAAGCAGTTGGGCCGTTCGATGCTACTTCGTTTGGCTCGATTAACTGGAGGTGAAAACAGGCTTGTCTGCTTACATTATTTGAACTATGAAATACGGGTGCATTAAAAAAAAAAATCACTGCATGCTCTCAGGATTTTGATTTGCAGAGGTTTGTTTTGTTCCAACAGAGCTTTTATTTTGGCATGGGTGGTGCTGGTGGGGATACTCAGTGTTTTGAAAACCGACATTACAATATGAAAGGGTAGCAGATGTACCTTTTGGAGATAGCCACAAGTCCTATTAGGTGCTTAAATCTGCCTGTTAAGGGGGAAGTTCGTTTTGTTTCAGAAGTCGTTAACTACTCCAGAATGTTCTGGGTTGATTAATGCAAATGCTACAATATAAATGAGTGTCCAAGTTACTGTGATGGACCCAGGCCTGTACAGATTACTATTATTCCTTAACCTGTATCTTATCAGAATTTTAATATATTATCAGAATTTTAATATATTATCAGAATTTTAATATATTTATTGTGTGACTTTTATAAATTAATCTTACAGTTTTGAAAAGTGTTAAACTTTGTTACACTTTTCAACTAGACAATAAGATTAGAGCATAATTTCAAGAGTGGTTTTTTTTAAAGCATTGAGACTGAATAAATGTATCCAGCAGGCCATTATTTGATATTATGCCTATTAAATTAGAATAATTGGGTTCAACCCTAATAGTTGATGGGATTGGACTGTAATGTTCTGCTATAGAATGGTGCTCTGTTTAGAAAACCATTTCAGTTTTTTTTTAAAAGATAATCTGTGACCAAACATCTGTTTGCACTTGGTACGCAATTAACAAGTACAAAACAGTTAGCTCTAATAATCTGTCATTTGAAGTCAGAATCTGTTCATTAACTTCCTTATATGATTAAGGATCAAAATGCTTCCCAGTATTATATGAATTAAATCTATTTTTTCTTTATGATTTGAACTTTAGAAATAACACCTTTTCCCCTAGTAATCATAAAATCAATCATTAATACACTGATTTGTTTTCAGCAACAAAAAATAATCAAGAAAAGTAGAAAAAACAAAAGTTACAGAACAAGATCCGTTTGTCTGATTTGTAATGTCATACCTTTAAGAGTAAAAGAAGGACTCTTAGTTTCAGTATTCTGTGTGAGTGTAGATCTTTTGTCTATATCTTCATGTCGGAGTATTACATCATGGGGTAAACCTCAATAAGTAGAAATAAATCCCAAGACAGAAGTTTTCATTCTGAATATAAAGGAGCCTGAGATGTTATGCAATCTTAGGGAGGAGCTAAATGTATAATTTTACCTAGAGCAGGGGTGTCAAACTGCCGGCCCACGGGCTGGATGCATCATGTGGAAGCCGCGCCCATCCATTGCCGGCAATGGCAAAACCGGCCCGATAGGTTGCATGACGTCACGTGATGTTGCACGTTTGACATGCCTGACCTAAGAGTCTTTTATAAACAAAATGCCCTTCTGGCACATGACATTTGAATTGGGCTTTTAAAGCTATGCCTAGGCTTTTGAACTGGCAATAGATTTTCAAATCATTTTACAACTGCTCTTAAGAAAAAAAATCAACTAATATATGGACCAGTGATGGTGAGCCTTTTAGAGACCCAGTGCCCAAGCTGCAACCCAAAACCCACTTATTTATCACCGGGTGCCAGGTGGGTGTGGCTGCGGTGCTCATGGCAGACTGGGTGGGCGTGGCCAGGGCAGCGGGGGCCAATCCCTCGCCATCTCCGGGGCACGGCATGCGTGCCCACAGAGAGGGCTCTGAGTGCCGCCTCTGGCACGCGTGCCATAGGTTCGCCACCACTAATATAGACAATATTTCTAACCACGTTTACATTATTACCACCTCCATGAACATCCAAGATTATAATGTTGTGACAATAGACTAAGAAACCCATTCCAAACAAGAAGTTGACAACAAAGACAAGGTTTCCCGAATTTGAAATGTGAACTCCAAATTATCTTTCTCTTCAACTGCACTTGTGTTGAAAGTTTGAATCCTTGTTGAACCTTTTGTTTTTGAGACCATTACTTGAAAAATGTTTATGGCCTTTTCCAGCTAAATAATGACAAATGAAAAGTCCATTCTGTAGTTTGCTGCAGATGTAATCAATATCCTGGAGATGTTCTGGTTGATATCAGTCACAACATTACTTTTGAGAACTGTATTTTATATGAAGGCATATGGAAATACTACTGAAACTTGCTAAGTAATATGAGTTATTCATCAGGTGAATAGTGCAAGTAATAAAACCAGATGGAATAGCCATTTCATATAAGTCCTATAAAAGGTTCAAGGACTCATAAACTTTCCATGAGTTAGTGAAAGTAAATATCCACACTGAACAGTGGTTGATGTCTTGACAAATACCTCAAAGAAACAACCACAACACAAAATACTAATTATTTTCAGCTGACTTTCCCTTTTCCTACAGCATTCATTTTTTTATGATAGAACACACAGTACAATATTTCAGAGATAGTGCATCAGAAAATTAATTTTAATCCAAAAAGCTTTTGACAATCTTACATGGATGTTGCAACACAAATAAATATAAGCTTGGCCAAAAAAAAACAAAAAAAATTTCCAATGATCAAATGGCGCAACAATCAGATTTAATTGCAATTTCTGTAGGCATGTTGTGGGTGGGAGTGCATTACAAAAGATGCACCATGAAATGAAAAAAGCAAATTTATGTATTTAGTCAGACACTGAGGTGCAAGTATGTAACAGAGATTGTATTGTGCTGTCACCATACATATATCATCTTGACACCTGCATTTGCTTTGGGTATCTATATACTTATGTATCATGAAAAAAATACCTTTTCTCCTTTGACAAAATAATGTTCCTAACTGTGACCTTGTGAAAACAGAGTAGAATCCATCATTACTGTGTTTGTGTGTGTTTTTAAAATATAGATGCTTGCCTCCAAAGTATTGACATATGTTGAAAGACGGATTAGAAGCTGTGGATAGTGAGGTATTACGATGGGGGGAAAGGATGGCAGACTAAAGAATATCTCTGAGGAAAAAGTCTGTGTAAAAAGGAAGGGAAGGATTGAAAATATATAGGAGGATGTTAGCTTATATTGTATATATTTAGACTTGTCAGAACTGGTTCAAAACAACTTAAGAATTTTTTAAAATGCAACATTAAGTACTATACCTTTATTGCAGTTAAGATAATTTAAACATTATGTTTGCATTCACATTTGCAAACATGTCACAAGATTTCAAATATTAAGGATTTGGGCATGGCACTCCTATTTCTTTATCGGAGTATTCCAAACTTGGAATGCAACCATATTTCCAAAAGCTCTAAAACAACAACAACTCTGCTCCTATTTGCAGTTGGAATTTTGTAGTGTAGGGTTTAAAGTGACCCGCAAAGTCACTTTAGTGAAGAATTGGGTCAGTAGTAGGAATATTTCACTAGTTTTTTTTGTTCTTTTTTCTTTCTTGTTATGAAGTTGGTCTACCTTTATGCCTCAATTCTGGATTTTGCTACAAAAATTTGCTTGAAGGCTTTAACTTTATTACACTGTAAATATAACATCCTGTACTTGATCTAGTGAAAATCAAAATGTCAAGCAATTCACAGGCTTTTATCCCTATTAAATCTGTCCTTGGAATGTGTTAATATAAA
Source organism: Protobothrops mucrosquamatus (assembly GCF_001527695.2). Taxonomy (NCBI): domain Eukaryota; kingdom Metazoa; phylum Chordata; class Lepidosauria; order Squamata; family Viperidae; genus Protobothrops; species Protobothrops mucrosquamatus. The sequence goes on from NW_015397571.1 coordinate 6,070, forward strand.
ATGGAACTTTTATCTTTTTGTACCCCTAATCACAAGCATTAGCCTGTGTTAATGGCACAATAGTATTTTAAACCAAGATCATGCTCAGAACAAATGAACATATCAAATACTGGTCATTTTTTTCTTAATTAAAATGTATGTAATAAATAAAGAAAATATTCTGCAATTCCAGGTTGGCCAAGTTTTAAAAGCTGTACCTTCACTTTCCTTTAACTTGGGATATTTGACATTTTGTTATATAGTACAAAAAATGATAGGATATACTGAAATACTTTGGCAGCTGCTGTTTGTGCCAGCTAATTTGAATTGACTTATAAATATTAATTAAATCTTGCAACACCTTGTTTAATCTGCAATTTTAATATACTTTATCCCAACATGTTCTACAAGTTTATGTATAACTACATCAGGTCCAGCTACTTCTGAATAACCATCACACAGTTAAAATTACAAACAGATTTGTATCAGTTATTATCAATCCCAGGTATGCTCTAAACATATTAACTTCAACTCCTATACTTTCCAAATACTGTGGAAATCCTGGGAGATCTTCAGCCTGCATGGTCAGAACATGGTTTACACTGATTAGGATTTTTTTTTTTTTTACATTTAGAGAGGAACATGTGGAAGCCTCAGCTGTCATATATTATTTTTGCCATATAGTATTTTGATCCCTTTAATGTCTGTTTGGTACACATGTATTAAAAAGAAAAAGTGAAAATGCAGTTTAAAAATAGGTATGATGTATTTGAATTATACTGAAACAGACTTATTCTGGATCCTAAAAATGCAAAGCTTGGCTTTTTCACAATTCATTCTTCTAAATAAACTCGGTTTTTTAGTTGCTGCCAATTTAAAATATATGCTTGTTATAAGAGTATCTGATATTTGTGTTGCAGAAACAATATAATTTTATATAACATATGTTCTGTAAATCAAAACATCTACAGATGTTTTTTTGCTTTCCATTCAGTCTTGTTCAAATCTCAGAGACTGGACAAATCCCTGCAGTTTTCTTGGCAAGTTTTTCAAAAAATAGTTTACCATTGTATCCTTCTTAGGACTGAGTAAAAGTGCCTGGCCCAAGAACACTCAGCTGGCTTTGTGTTCAAAGTGCAACTAGAACTATCTTCCAGTTTCTAATCTGATGCCTTAACCACTACCCCAAACTGGTTGTGTTATATATAAGATACCTTCAGTAAATTAAAACATATTCAAATCTATTTTAATGGAAATACTTTCTTTAGCAATAGTAAATATTA
>NW_015397572.1:0-2330 GCF_001527695.2 Protobothrops mucrosquamatus
CGGAGCTACAAGTCGGAGCCCGAGAGGAGAGCAGAAGCTCCGCCCCCTCCCACTCGCTGGATTTCCGCTTCCCTCCACGTGTCTCACTTCTCCCTGGGAGGATCGGCGCTGGATCCCTCGGGAGAGGCTTCTGGATCCCGCTCGGGGCAGGTCTGGCTGCTCTCCCTCCGGCCTTTGGGGCGCCCCTCCCGCCAGGAGAGCCTTCCCCCCCCCCCCGCCAGGAGAAAGGTAGCTGCGGATCCGCCTCTCCGGCTTCCCGGGTTTTCCTTGGGGAGATTCGGCTCTGGCGTCGCCTGCAGGGAGCGGATCCCTCCCTTCCCTCCAGGGGGGCGAAGGGGGTCCCTCCCTCCCCGGCCTGGATCTGCCCCCTCCTCGCCCGGCCCAGGCTCCCCGTGGGGCTTCGGGTGGATCCGGGAAGGAGCTTTTGGGGAAGTTGCTTTCAGAAGGTCTCTCTGTGGTCCGTCAGAGCACCAGGTCTCTTGAGTATGCATATCCCGCACGTGCAGCTGCAAAAATGTAGCAAACGGAGCTTTAAAAGATGTAGTGAGATTTGTAATGTGATTTTTTTTAAAAACGGACTGACCTCATTGCGACACCGAAGGGAGTCTTTGGGGGAAAGAAAAGGTTTAAATTAACTGAATGGAGTTCACTGTTTTCTTAACCCACAAACATCCCCCTTTCTTTGAGTTCAATGTAAAAGGCGAAAAATAAAATCCTTTGTATGTATGGTTGTAGGACGAAAACGCAACCCCCCTCCGGAAAAAGCCCCCCCTCCGTTTATGACAAAAGTCTTTCAGGAGATAGAAAAGCCAAAGAAAATTGCACAGTAAATTCCTTCCACTCCAAGCTGTCTGATAAATACCCTCGGGCAGACTGGCCCCGGCTTTAGCCTAAAGAAAAAGCTGAAATGTTGCAATTAGAGGTGTTGAATAGCTTTAATTGTTGTGAAAGCAGAAACAAGGACTGCAGCCTGTTAATGTGCAGAAATGGCTCTCCAGAGGCTCTAGACCGGCTAGAGCAGTGGTTCTCAACCTTTTTAATGCCGCGACCCCAACCGGTCGTAAGTCGAGGACTGAACCGGTCGTAAGTCGAGGACTAAACTGGTCATAAGTTGAGGACTAAACCGGTCGTGACTACCCAACCGGTCGTAAGTCGAGGACTTTCCCTGCCCGGGAGCGCCGTGCATGTGTGGTTCCGCCCCCTGCGCCGGCCGAGGCGTAGCTGGCAAGCGGCAGAGACGGAGCAGGCCGACCACCAGCTGGCCCAGCCCAAGGGAGGGAAGGCACCCACCGGAAAAGGGGGGGAAAATGGCGGACAAAAAAAATGGCGGACAGCCTTGCTTGGCGACCCCCATGAAATGGTCGATCGACCCCAAACGGGGTCCCGACCCCAAATGGGGTCCCGACCCACAGGTTGAGAACCACTGGGCTAGAGATAAGGGGTGTCAAACTCAATTTCATTGAGGGCCGCATCAGCATCTTTGTTGCCATTGGGAGACCGGGTGGGTGTGGCTGGCATGGGTTTGGCCTACTGGGTGGGCGTGGCCAGCTCCATGTCACCCATGTCAGGGGCACCTGTGGGGGCCTGGGCAGGAATGAGGCGCATCCGAGGGTGGGGAAGGGTGGGTGGGACAGGGGGCGAGCGCCAGGGCATGGTCCAGTGGAGGAGCCTCACTGAGCCTCAGGCTGTGCACGGGGCCTCTGGACAGTGGCATGGATTGCCCAGAGCCCTGGGCAGCAGAGGTCAAGTGCCCAGCCCGGCCCTTGAGCTCCCACAGCCCTGCCTAGCCTAGCTGCACGTCCCCGAGGGGGCGCCCAGCTGCACCTACCTCCTCCTCAGTGCTGCTGCTGCTATGCTCACTCTCCTTGGACAGGTTGCTCATGGTGGGTGCAGGAGGACAAAGTGCGTGGGTCACAGGGAGGCTCACTCCCTCTCCATGCGAGGAAACCTGGCTTTGTAACCAAAGCATCCTCAGCAATAGGATGGGAGACCACCAGGGGATGGCAAAAGAACAACAGGGCTGCTGGTGGCCAAGTGCTAAAGCAGGACTTTCCTCAGTCCCACCCTCACTCCCTCCTCTCCTTTCTTTGTTTCTTTCTTTCTCTTTCCTTCTTTCCTTCTTTCCTTACTTCCTCCCTCCCTCCTCTCCTTTCTTTCTTTCCTTCCTTTCCTTCCTTCCTTCTCTTTCCTTCTTTCCTTCCTCTCTCCCTCCCCTTCTTCCCTGCCTCCCTCCTTTTCATTCCTATCTCCTTCCTTCCCTTCCTTTTTTCCTGTTTCCCTCCATTCCTTCCTTCCTTCCTTCTCTCTGTGCCCAGGAAGGGACGAGGAGA
>NW_015397572.1:4813-7331 GCF_001527695.2 Protobothrops mucrosquamatus
ACATCCTTCCTGTTTACTCCTCGTCCTTTTCCTCAGCTGCACCTGAACGAGTGGGAGGAAGTTAAAAAAAAAAGAGAAGGGGTGGAAGAATGGGGGAAGCTCTCCTTTTTTGTAACACCTCGGCTTCCTCTGCCTCCTCCTCTTCCACTCCTGACCGGGCCTGACCAAGGCACCCAGCTGGATTGCGGTGGGCCAGGGCTGGGGCAGCGGGGCTGTTCACTTGCCATTTCTGTGACAGCCCCGGGGGGCCAAATCTGGGCCCTCCCTGGGCCGCATCCAGCCCACGGACCTTATGTTTGACATGTCTGGCCTAGAGATAAAGGGATAAAGTGAATTACATCTGTTTCAGTGGCTTAAGCCAAGGAAGCCGATTTCACATGTTGTTAAGCAGACGAATGTGGGGTTGTCTGAAATGGACAGGAGAGGCCATGTGAGTCCCAGCACAGGCTATTTTTGACTTCAGGGACACATTGACTTTGGGGCACATGGCTTGGAAACATGTATGGAACATGCAGCTTGGAGAATGGCGCAAGGCTGGAAAGGCCTCCAGTGTGGGGATTAATGCCTCATTTCTCAGTGGTCGTGGTGACACTGGGCTAAAGTCCAGGCCTGGGGTCAGTGGCCACCTGGTTGAAAGGGCTGAAGGCCCCAGGCCTCCTGTCAATCAGGGATGCTTTTCATGGCCTGGATGGGACGGCTCAAGCTTCCATGGGCCTGTGCCTGGTCTCTAGGACCAGCCCACCCCCAGACACCCCCACATCCCTTCCCTGGGCCTTCCTCCACTTAAGAACCCTCAAGATGTTTTAATGACTGTAAGCCGGAGTGTGGGATTGCGCTTGGTGAGTGAAGTGGCCGTGTGACCCTCACATAACTCCTACTTCCCTGGACTCACCAAGATTTCAGTCCCGATTTTGGTCATAAGTTGAGGACTACCTAAAGTTTCAGGGCTTCTTTTTCTCCTCGTCATAGGACGAGAACCAAGGAGGAAAAAATTGAGTCAGTGAACAGCAGAAGAGTTTGCCTCCGAGGGATCTGGGGTGACGGAATCAATGGAGGTTTTGTCTGGGGTGTACTGTGGACCCCTGCCCTGGTCAGAGGGTGGACTGGAAGACCTTCATGGTCCCTTCCAAGGCTAAGATATTGTGATTCTCTACCATTCTCAAAAGGAAACATTATTCTCCTCTTCTTTCTTTTTCCACCAGCAGGAAAACAACTCTGACCAAAGATTCACCTGCAAGTCACCTTTCAAGAGATAGTAGAAATTCAGCCCAAGGCAGCCAGTGCCAGAAAGGATGGAGCCTGGGAAACTCTTGGATCCCCTGTGAGACAGAAGCAGCCACAAAAGAAAACCACACAAGAACCCATGAATGCTCAGAGTGTGGAAAATCCTTTGCTTGCCGGTCCCTCCTTTTGACCCACAGGAAGGTCCATGTGGGAAGGTTTGGAGGGTGCAAAATCCTTCTCTGGAAAAGACATGAAAAATTTCAGAAGCCCCCCCAGACTAAAGCCCTATAAATGTGAGGAATGTGACCTATGCTTTGGTCAAAGGTCACACCTTGTTAGACATCAGAAAATCCACACTGGAGAGAAACCCTATCAGTGTCTGGAATGTGGGAATTTTTTTCGTAGAATAGATAGTCTCAGAAACCACGAGAGAATTCACACAGGGGAGAAGCCTTACACGTGTTGGGAATGTGGGAGGAGCTTTTCTCGGAACGCAGGTCTTTGGTGCCATGGGAAGATTCATGCAGGAATAAAATCTTACAAATGCTTTGAGTGTGGAAAATGTTTCACCCTGAGTTCATCTCTTCGGAGTCATGAGAAAACACACAGAGGGGAGAAAAACGAAAAGTGCCTCGAATGTGGGAAATGTTTTATCTCGAAATCACACCTAGTGCAACATCAAAGACGTCACACCAGAGAGAGACCCTATGAATGCCCAGAATGTGAGAGACGATTTATGTTTCCTTCTGTGCTTCGGAGACACCAGAAGGGACACAAACGGGAGAAACCCTATCAATGTAGGGAGTGTGGGAAAGGTTTTCTTACACAAAGAGAGCTTCAGCTTCATGAGAGAATCCACACAGGGGAAAAACCATACAAATGTAAGGAGTGTGGAAAGAGCTTTACCCTAAAACACCATCTTGGAAGTCATCAGAGGCTTCACACAGGAGAGAAGCCATACAGATGCGTAGAATGTGGGAAATGTTTTGCTCAAAAGGGAACCCTTGGGAGACATCATAAAACCCACACAGGGGAGAAGCCATATCAATGCTTCGAATGTGGAAAATGTTTTGCTGAACAGGGAAACCTTTGGACACATCATAAAACCCACACAGGGGAGAAATTATACAGATGCCTAGAATGTGGAAAATGTTTTGCTCAACAGATAAACCTTTGGAGACATCATAAAACCCACACAGGGGAGAAACCACATCAATGTATCGAATGTGGACAATTTTATTCTACCACATCAGATCTTAGAAGTCATGTAAAAACTCACACAGGGGAAAGAAAT
>NW_015397573.1:0-7331 GCF_001527695.2 Protobothrops mucrosquamatus
TCACGGTGAAGAGCTCAATGAAAATGTCAATAGAGCGTGCAGCTGCTGTAAAAAGTAATGCTAGGAAATATATTGAAAATAAAACTGCCAATGTAGTAATGACCTTATAAATTTTGTCGCAAATGTTTGCATTTGGAATACTGTGCCTGGTTCTGGCAACAGCAACTGAAAAAGAATATCGCAGACCTGTAAAAGTATGGACAAAATTATTCCACAAAAGGAAAGATTACAGCAGTTGGCCTTTTAACATAGAGTAGCAGTGGCTTAGGAGACATAATAGAAGTGCAGTACAGGTAGTGCTCGACTTACAACAGTTCATTTAGTGACTGTTTGAAGTTACAATGGCAGTGAAAAAAATGACTTATGACCATTTTTCAAGTTACAACCTTTGCAGTATCCCCAGGGTCATGCGATCATTCAGACGCTTGGCAACTGATCCATATTTATAACCATGTTGCTGTGTCCCGGGATCATATGATCCCCTTTTATGACTTTCTGACAAGCAAAGTCAATTGGGAAGCCAGATTCACTTAACAACCAGGTCACTAACTTAACAACTACAGTAATTCACTTAACAACTGTGGCAAAAAATGTCGTAAAATGGGGCAAAATTCACTTAACAAATGTCTCTGTTAACAACAGAAATTTTGCGCTCAGTTGTGGTTGTAAATCGAGGAATATCTGTATAGAAAATGCATGATGTTTAAAATATGACAGGGGAAAGTTGTCTCCATCTCTCACGACGTAACAAGTAGGTTCATCCACTAAAACTCGATATGGGAGTTTTAGGAAAATTCAGGACCAGTTAATAAACATTTTTTACACAATGCATAGCTGGAATTGGCCATTAATTTAAAAGATCAAGGTAAAGGTTCCCCCTGTCTAGTTGTGTCTGACTCTAGGGGCCAGTGCTCATCTCTGTGTCCTAGCCGAGGGAGCCATTGTTATCTGAAGACACTTCCATGGTCATGTGGCCAGCAAGACTATATGCCAACGTGCACGGAATACGGTTACCTTCCCATCCAAGTGGTGCCTATTTATCTACTTGCATTTGCATGCTTTCGAACTGTTGTTTAAAAAGGAACTCTGTGTGTGTGGGGAGTATGTGTATGTGTGGGGCTGTGGCTGTGCCTTTGAATCGGTGATGACAATTCCCTGCAGTGTTCTTGGCAAGGTTTTCACAAGTGGTTTGCCACTGTCTGCTTCCTAGGTCATCTAGCTGGTTTCATGCCTTAAGTCAGAACTAGGACTCACAGTCTTCTATTTTCTAACCTGATGCCTTAACCACTACACCAAACTGGCCCCTGTATTAAAAGGGAATAGATACATTTATTTTTTTAAAAAAGGAATACTTAAGGATGATACATTATCTATCACCTACTCATGAGTTATCAACCTCCTGTCCGTGATTCTGAGATATTTGCATGTTCATGAAATAACACAAATTTTGAATTAAATGATCTTTGGGCTGAGCCTAATCTAAAAGAGCTCATCTCATTTTCTGATATCATACTTCAAATTTAATTTTTCCAGAATTGTTATTAATTGATAACCAGAATCCATTCACACATGAAATTATGTTCACATGCATGACAGGATGTTGAGCTGCAATGATTTCTGGGGTTATGGTGGTTACATAATTAGCAGTCCTATAGTTCAGAGTAATATTTCTCTGCAATGATGTGACTGCAAAGTTACTGTGAGGAGAATATTATAGTTTAGATGTGCAATTGTCTTCACACCATCAGAGATTATTGGAGCCATAATTTTCCTTTGAAGGAAAAGGAAAAAAATGCTATGGTATACTTATTCCTCCTCTTGATCAACTTTTCAACTGCACCAAGTTTTACACAGAGAGAAAATATTTCAACATACATTTTAAATGGGAAAACAAATGAAAATATCAATCATTATGAAAGACCTATTATTTTTCCACAGCATTTTTAATAGGAGGGGAAAATATTGCTAGAGTGTTTTTTTTCTCCTTTCTTTTGAATCACAGAATTAGTTTGTTTTTCAGGTGAGAAATTTTTCAGAAAAGAAATCTTTTTTGTTTAACATGAGTGCACACAAATGGGTTCAGAACAGATCCTAGAGGGATAAAGAATTCACCAGTCTTAGTTATTGCTGGGATGCTAATAAACTTATCTCAGGAATTGTGAAAGAACTGAAATATAATTCTGTCACTGTTTCCATATTTCCCACAAATCAAGCACTGAACCCCCTTTTCCTAAACTGCATTTGGCTGTTCTTAGCCTTGATGAATCATTGAGCAAAGAAGGATCATTCATAAGATTTACAGATAGGCCCACCTGTAAACTATACATTGCAATATATATACTGCTCAAAAAAATAAAGGGAATGTTTTACCATGGAACTGAAGGAGTTTGCGTTCCCTTTATTTTTGTGAGCAGTATAGTTTACAGAGATTACTTCAGAGAAGAGAGATAGATACCTTAAACCTTAATTTTTTTTAAAAAAATTGTATAATTCAGCCAGTGTACAATTATTGAATAAAATAAACAATGTATGCATTTATTGCTTTTTACAATTATTGGTTGTGAACTAATGGTCGCCTAATCCCATTTTTACAGTCTTTAAAAGCCAGAAAATATCTCATGATTTCTGGAATAAAACTTTGATTCACAATATTCTGAGGGAAATAATTGTTAGAATAATCCACCTTCTGAATTTCTGAAAGTTTGCTTTCATCTTTTCTTATGCTGGCTGTCTCATGGAATATAGCTTTGCAGCTATGCGCCTCTCTTCCTCCCCACACGGCCCCCAATCCAGACAAGTGTCCCATGCCTCTTCTGTTCTGCAGCCCAGTGACTTCCCGGAACAGCTTTCTTGGAAATTCAGGAGCTGCAGTGGGGGCACTAAGTAGCAACACTGGGGTAAATCTGGAGCTTTTTAATAAGGTTTCTCCAAAATTCGAGGTGATTAAACTCCACAGAATGTGTGGTAGGTCCTAGATTGCATTGGTCTCAGGATAACTGGAGTCTACTTTTTTTACTTTTCCAAAATTTAAGAATATCAACTTTAAAATGTATGGGCTTTTTAAGGGTGTGTTTAGAGTTACCTTGAAAGGTAAGACTTCAAATGGTAGCAGAGAGTTGTGAAATATTATTTGGTTTGCAGTGGGTCAGATCATAATACCTCGATACAAATAATTCAATATAAATATTGAATGAATCCTACGACTAACTCCCAGTTCAATGACAATTAACATCTAAGCTTTCTTCCCATACTTTCTGGGCTTGCTTAGATTCTCTCAGCTTCTTGGACCTTTGCCAGCATAGTTGACAACCAGCTATCTTATGCATGCAACTAAGATAGCATTTGTTGCTCTGATCAATTATCTCCTCATAGGAATTGATGGAAGCAATTGGAGAATATTGATTCCATTCTGTCTTCTAGCAGCAGTGGTTACCATTTACAAGATTACAGTGACACGAGACATGATTGGTTATTTATGGGATTCCTTACTGCTTGCTGAATAATTCTAAAGGTTATAGTCAACTTTTCTTTACTACCGGTAGCATTTCTGAATTTTTTTTGGGGGGGGGGAGAGTGTAATATTTATACTAATCCACGTAACAATCATCTGGATAGGAGTATGCAATTTCATCTGGATTACCTAAACAATAGCTACTTTTAAGGGCTACAGTGGTGCTAAAATATGATCTAGACAGTTTGTTGCCACAACTAGAAACCAATCACATAGCCCATGTGAAACTATACTAGAACTTAAGATTTCAAGTTGAGCCATTTTTTAAACTTACTTAGGTATTAATATGCATATAATATCTAACCACTATGGTATTCTCTAAGTATATAAGAATAAGAATAAGGCTTGACACCAGATGATTCTTGGTGACTTCAGGACCACAGTGTAATTGACAGAAAGAGAGAAGTGGTTTGTCTCTAAGCTGGCAAAAAAATATATGCTGGTACAAATTTTACTACTTTTACCATTGAGTTCTTTTTGGCTTCAGTAACAAGGCCAGCAAATGGCCTTATCCCTGACAAGATAAGGAAAGCAATCATGGTTTTTCCTGGATTAGTTTCCCTTTCTAAGGAGTATAACCTGCACAGGAAGAACAATCCAGAGTCATTCTCCCTATGTGACCTGGGGCTGGCCTGACCTGATCATGTACAGGTGAGTACTTTGAAAGTTGGGTTTAACTGTCTGTCAGGTTGACTAACTAATAATTTAAAAAGATACAGAAGCTACCTATCCAGTCTAGTCTTCAGTCCAAGCCATAGCTATGTGGGATATTGCTCAGGGAAGGGAGCAACTTTAGGCCCTATACCAGTGGTGGCGAACCTATGGCACACATGCCGGAGGCAGCACTTAGAGCCCTCTCTGTGGGCACATGCACTGTCGCCCCAGCCCCGCCTCCCTTCATGGCCCCCTTCTCACCAGCAGCCCCCCTGGAGGAGAGTCGCCCCCGGGCATGGACCACGTGGAGCAGCACAGCTAAGCACATGGCAGCCAGGCAGCGGAGACAAGACTCCACCCCGTCGCACACAGATGATGCTGCGGGCAGAGGGCATGACTGCCACAGCACTGCTGGGCCGCCTGGGCCGCCTGGGCGATCTACTGCGGTGGGCTGTGGAGGCGGTGGGTGGCCTTGTGGGGGCGGAGCGGGCAGGGCGCGGAGTGGGGCAGGCGGGGAGGCACGGGCAGTTTTGGGCACTCAGTGTCTAAAAGGTTCACCATCACTGCCCTATACTATATCATCCTCATTATTATGGTCGGTCATCTGGAGGTTCAGACTGGATTTGGCATTTTAGTCACCTATCAAATCCTTTCCAAGGACATGGGATAGGCAAATGTTGTTGTTTAATACTATTAAATAATAGTACTATTATTTAATAGTATTAAATAATATTATAGTATTTAATAATACTATTGTCACAGGAGCTGAGCTGTTTCAATAAGCTGCCTTTTTCAACTGACTGGTGGGGATTTTGTCAATGCCAGTGGGGTTCAAGTGGTTGCTCCAGATATTTTGGGATTATACCCAAAGGCATCTATTATTATTGGTACTATCTTTGCCTTCATTTGCCACAGACATTTTATTTCTATTTGTAGGTCACTGTATTTTGCATTTTTCCCCATTTTTTCTGCTGTTTCCAGGTACTGCCACTTCAGGTATTATTCAGACTTGTTTTTCTTATTAACAGTTGTTAAATCTGTAGTGTTATGTGGCAGGTGCTTGCCTGTTTGAATTCCAAATTCCCAAAATACTTAACGTCTTGATTTTCTATTACTTTGTCTATTTTTTTGGTCCCATTGCGTGCAGGCAAACGGTATTTGTTGCAGATATTCCAATGCACCATTGTTGTTAATTTGTTATGCTGTTGTTTGTTGTCAGTCTGTGCAATCTTATTGCAGCAGCTAACCAGGTGGTCCACTGGTTCTTCAGCTTCTCTGCACAGACAGCATTTTCTATCTGTTGGTATTTTCTCAATTCTGGCTTTATATGCATTTGTTCTTAAGGCTTAGTCTCATGCAACCCTTCTGTCACTTTCTTTAACTTTCTGTTCTTAGCCTTTTCCAGGTGTTTATTGTTATCTGCTTTGCCGGTATTTTTTTAAAATGTACTGACCATGTAATATTTTGCCTTACCATGTCTCTTTTCAAGGCATTTCTTTCTTAGTAGTAATAGTGCTATACATTTATATTTACATTTAATCAGGAAAAATCAAAGGTGTAAGTACACATTAGGCGAGACCTGGCTCAAAAACAGTAACTGTGAGAAGGACCTTGGAATCTACTGGATGATCACTTGAATATGAGTAAGCAGTGTGCAACAGTAGCCAAAAAAGCTAATACATTCCTAGGTTATTTAAACAGAGGCATAGAATCACGATCACGTGAAGTATTAGTACCGCTTTATAAAACCTAGTAAGACCACACCTGGAATACTGCAGGCCAATTTTGGTCACCATGCTACAAAAACGATGTTGAGAGTTTGGAAAAAATTCAGAAAAGAGCAATTAAGATGATCAAAGGCCTGGAGACTAAAACATATGAAGAACAGCTGCAGGATTTGGGTTTGGCTAGTCTAAAGAAAAGAAAAAATAGGGGTGACATGATAGCAGTGTTCCAGTATTTGAGGGGCTGCCACAAAGAAGGGGGGGTCAAACTATTCTCCAAAGCAGCAGAAGGCAGGACGAGAAACAATGGTTGGAAACTGATCAAAGAGAGAAGCAACCTGGAATTAAGGAGAAACTTCTTAACAGTGAGGGCAATTAACCAGTGGAACAGCTTGCCTTCAGAAATTGTGGGCGCTCCACCACTGGAGGTTTTTAAGAAGAGACTAGAGTAAGTCACTTCTCTGAAATGGTATAGGTTTGCCTGCTTGAGCAGGGAGGCTGGACTAGAAGACCTCCAAGGTCCCTTCCAGCTCTATTCTATTCTATATTTTTATCTCTTCTTTAAAATGTATACCTCAAGATTGCAAACATATTGCATACTTCATACTCCTGCTTGATATTTTCCTCACAACAATCCTGTGAGGTGGGTTGGACTGAGAGAGAGTGGTGGGCCTAGTCACCCAGTCATGGTTAACTTCATCACTGATAAAGCCTTCTAGGTCTAGTCCAGAGAGAAATTAAATGAGGACAGAAGGAAAAAATGTTGCTTTAAAACTGCATCTGCTAAAGAAGGTTTTAACCCCACAAAGCTGTGATTTGGGGATGTGCTAAAGTCACAACAATGAAGTCATGTCCTTTGGAAAGGTCTACTGGGACATGTTTGTGCTGCAGATAGAAGGACATTAGTATGAGCAATTCAGCTTGACAACTGCATTCATATTTAAATAAAATGCACAGATTCCACTTAGCAGCACCAAGAAACAGTAATATTCATAATCTTGATGATACCAACAACAATAATGTCCTCATGCAAATACCATGACTATGTTCTTCTATTCTGCTATATCAGGTGCAAGGATTTAAATTTTAACATTTGTGTGGTGATGTCATTATGTAGTTATTATCACTGCCCCTCACTAGGGTCCCTGCAGACACCCACGTTAAGAAATATTGGGAAATCTATTAATATGGGAACATATTCTAAGGCAGGAATAAACTCAAAAGATCCACATTTTTCAATTTAAAAAACAGCATGGTAACTCTGGCCAGAGCAATTTACCCTATCACACAAGGAATGACAATGAACTGTGGCAATTACAAATAAAGCCACCTTTATCCGATATAGTACACCTATATATAAAAGGGTCATAATGTGCCTGGGGGACGGGGGGGGGGGGAGAAAGCAACAGGAGGTAGCCATCACGCCTTGCTGGCAATTTTTT
>NW_015397573.1:12971-15201 GCF_001527695.2 Protobothrops mucrosquamatus
GATGTAGGTTATGATGTCCCCAAAAGTTAAAATCTATGTCAGCAAGTGTAAATGGGTGACATTTCAATTGAAGGGTCGTTGGTGTTCTCTGAGCTTGATTTTCTTGCAGACATTTCATTACCAAACTAGGTAACATCATCAATGCTACTGATATATTACCTAGTTTGGTAATGAAACATCTGCAAAAAAAAAAAAAAAAAAACCAAGCTCAGGGGGTATAAAGGACCCACATTTCAACCCTGAGCTACAAATATACTCCTCTATTGATATCTAATTTATTATGGGTGCTGATGAAAGTAGGAATTCATAGGCTGCTGATAATTGTATGTGGGCACTCTAGTGAATCATATAATGGAAGGAGAGTTTTGGGAGAACATTTGGGGATACAGAAATTTTGCCTACTCACAGGAATGGTCTTGTCATTGAATGTTGATTGAGGTGATGTGATACTTTTAATTCTGTGATTAGCTTCCTGTAAGCTGCTATTGGTATTATGCATAGGAGCCCCAATAAGTATATTAAAAAAAAACCTCAAACATTTGAATGTAATCTAAGGGGGCAAAATTATCCTGTTAACTGATACTAATGGATAGATGGGAAGAATGGGGAACAATATAACAAGTTAGAGATACTTCCTGAACTTTATTATTAATGTAGATTACAGAAATCCAAATACTTTGTATGTGTGACTTTAGTTGAAGAGAAAAAGTTTAATTGAACAATAATTAACAGCAACAAAAGATATTTAACCAATTCCTTTGTTTCTTCCCTTCTTGATAAATTACAAAGTGACAAAAAAAACCCCAATTCCTCACTATCACTTTAAGGACTGACTAATATAAAAGTGGATCATTTGGCAAATTAAAACAAATAGACATAATAAATTGCAAATATAATCTGGGCAAGAGAAACAGATTAAAGTATTTAAATATAGATCTATTAGTCTATCTGCTAACAAGAGTGATGGACATTAGGATTGTGTTAAGAAAGAATGAGGATCTCTACAATCCTAATATACAGTATTAACCACTTTTAGTAGAAAAAAAATTGACCTGGGAATACATACTGTTCCTTTCTCATTTGTATCCTGCTAATATGTTGCTGTTATATTATTTATTTTTTCAATTTCTATAACTGCCCATCTAAAACAAATGACTCTTTATAAAGTATGAGCTAATATAATATACTTGTAAAAGTAATTGTGTAAATACCGTATGATTAAAAACTTAGAATTGAAAATATATAAAGGATAACAAGTGGTAGGAAGTTATTTTACTTCTGATACAAATACTTTTCAGAGGTCAGTCCTGATTCACATTCAATTCTCAATTGTGTTAGAACAACATGTTGTAAAACAATGGAAACACTTTTCAACTGTATTTAGGCATTCCAAACAGTGTTTGAAATGATAATGCAATTATAATATCGGACACAATTAAAATAGACAAATATGTGGCTCTCTTGTTCCATTATCCATTATTATTTACCATATAACAAAATACACTTAAAATGACTGACACTGAGCATTCAACACAATCATATGAATTGTAGAAGAATGTGATTTCATGCAGTGTGTATATATTAGAGATGTCTCAAACATAGAATGTTCCTCATGGCCTATGTGTCTTCAGAGTGTTAACAAGGAAAAAGTTATATGGTATATTTTTCTATAATCTAAATTGTTTCCCTGAAACATTTATGGGTCTACAAATTTAAAATAAATTATTGTTTCTACTAGAAGTTTTTAAAAATCAAAATGTATTGGAACTGATAATGACATTCACATTCTTTATGAATTCATGTGAAATTATAGCAGTTATAATGTGCTAATAGCATAATATAATCTCAATGCATTATTATTTAATGCAGTAAATCAAATGTGCAACTTTTGCTGATCTGCTTTTTTTCTCACATTAATCAGAAACTACTTTTGACAAACAAGCACTGCATACAGATGGTTTAACTATTCCAACTTTTTTATATAAAGATATAAAATGGATTCAGAAATTCTTCTGAGTCCTGTAGGTATATTCAGGGCTTTTTTTCTCGGAGAAAAGGTGGCGGAACTCAAACCTGGCCACGCCCTCATCAAACCCTAGGACCGCCCCTTTAGAGAACAGGAATGCAAGTAAAATTTGGGAGGGGCTATTTCCGGTGTGGGAGGGGCTATTTCCGGTGCGGCCAGCCCGGAAAAAGGTGCCGGAACGCGGTTCCGCCGCGTTCCGGCTGA
>NW_015397574.1:0-3565 GCF_001527695.2 Protobothrops mucrosquamatus
TGGCTGACGATCTTAACTGGGCCTTATTTTGGGGGTGGGGCTTATATTACGAGCATCCTGAAAAATCATGCTAGGGCTTATTTTCCGGTTGGGTTTTATTTTCGGGAAAACACGGTATATGCATTTTTCCAAGCAATGCAAATTTTGCTAACTGATGAGTTGATGTTCAATCCATCTTTATTGCATCCAAGAGCTTTTCTATATATTTGAATAGGGCACCAAGCCTGCCAACCATTAGGACATCACCACAAGTTTCTTTCTCCATATTTGCTTGCTAATTAGTTGAAAGTCATGACACCTTTTTGACAATCGAGGAAGCTTCCAGTGGTGGAAAATCCAAATCCAAAGAAATATTAAAATGAAGTAACATTTTAAAAGTCTGTGGAGATATGTGGTTTTACCAATTTTCCTAATACTGGGATCCTGGAGGACAAGTGGGAATTGGAATAGGGATTGATAGCCTGGGAATGGTGTAAAAAAACTGGAAAAAACTGCCTTCTGTAGCTGGAGATAGCTGAGCAAATTCATGGCAGGAGAGATGGTTCTGCAAATATTCAGTCTTAAAGCTATTTGGGGTATACAGGTGAATACCAACAATTTATATCCAGTGGGGAACCGGTGACCAAGCCAAATCTTTCAGTACATTAGTCCTCGACTTACAAGCATTCATTTAGTGACCATTCATAGTAACAACAGCACTGAAAAAAATCACTTCAACAGATCCTCACGCATACATCCATCACAGCATCCCTGCAGTCTCATGATCAAAATTGTGTGCTTGGCAACTGGCATGTGTTTACAACTTTTGCAGTATCCCAGTGTTATGTGATCACCATTTACAACCTTCCTAGCTTGAACCAGCAAAGCCAATAGGAGAAGCTGGAATCACATAAGAATCACGTGTTCACTTAACAACAGCAGTGTTTTGCTAAACAACCGTGCCCCCCAAAAAATCTTAAAATTGAGTGTGACTCACTCACTCCCCTTAGCAACGGAAATTCTTGTCCCAACTAAATCTAATAAGTGAATCTTAATAAGCAGTCCTTTCTGCAGAGTATTTTGCAGTGTCTTCAATGGCTCCACAAATACACAGACTTGTTTCAAATGGAACTTTATGAAACCTGCCCTGTCTTATCATGCAGTCTAGTTGGTTGAAACGAGCTCTAGAAAAAAGATCTGCTGAGAGATTGAGGCATTTCACTTGTTAAATACTTTTCTTCTTGGGAGGCCAATAAAATAAATAAATGAAATTGTGTTTTACACACATGGAAGGACCACAGAGAAGAAATAGCCCCAGAGTATGGAGGCATTTCTGTTCCACCTTTTCTACCAAGTGTTCTGCAGATTGGCATAGAATCAATCTTAAATTACATATAATAATAATAATAATAATAATAATAATAATAATAATAATAATAATAATAATAATAATAATAATAATAATAATAATAGTAAAGTTGAAAGGGACTTTGAAGGTCATCTAGTCCAACCCCCTGCTCAGGCAGGAAACCCTATACCATTTCGGAGAAATGGCTGTCCAGTCTCTTCTTAAAAACTTCCAGTGTTGGAGCATTTACCGCTTCTGGAGGCAGGTTGTTCCACTGGTTAATTGTTCTCACTGTCAGGAAGTTTCTCCTTAGTTCTAGGTTGCTTCTCTCTTTGGTTAGTTTCCATCTGTTGCTTCTTGTCCTGCCTTCAGGCGCTTTGGAGAATAGCTTGACTCCCTCTTCTTTGTGGCAGCCCCTGAGATATTGGAACTCTGCTATCATGTCACCCTTCGTCCTTCTCTTCATTAAACTAGACATACCCAATTCCAGCAACCGTTCCTTATATGTTTTAGCCTCCAGTCCCCTAATCATCTTTGTTGTTCTTCTCTGTACTCTTTCTAGAGTCTCAACATCTTTTTTACATCGCGGTGACCAAAACTGGATGCAGTATTCCAAGTGTGGCCTTACCAAGGCATTGTAAAGTGGTATTAACACTTCACGTGATCTTGATTCTATCCCTCTGTTAATGCAGCCTAGCACTGTGTTGGCCTTTTTGGCAGATGCAGCACACTGCTGGCCCATATTTAGGTGATTGTCCACTAGGACTCAAATAAAGTGTCCCAAATAAAGTGTCCCAAAGGTGTTTTTTTGAGAGGCAATTGGACTTTCTTGTTTTTCTTTGAAGACATTTTGCTTCTCGTCCAAGAAGCTTCTTCAGTTGAAGAGCTGAAGAAGCTTCTTGAATCAGAATCAAAATGTCTTCAAAAAAAACCAAGAAAGTCCAGTTGCCTCTCGAAAAAGCACCTTTGAGACAACCATGACCTGGATGACTGAGAATCTCCATAGACATTCAGCAAATAAAGTGGTTTGCTCACCTGGAGAGAATGTCATGGGATTCCATGCTATACAAGGCATGTACAAAAAGAGGAGAAGGTCAAAAAATACAAGGCGGACCCGGAAGAAGATGGAGCGACAGCATCAAGGAGACACCACAACAACATCAATTAACAATGGCCTCCATCAGAAGTGCAAGAGCCAAAATTTTGTATCTCCCTTGAAGCAGAAGCAGAAGAAGCAACAGCAAAAGAAACAGAAGATGCTAAAATGGGACCAAGAAAAGGTATCTTTGGAAGATCTCCAAAGCCAGCTAGACATCTATGCCGATACACCTTGCAATTAGCTTAACCCTCAGGTATATAGGGCTATATAAGTATGTCTACCCATAAATATTTCTGGATTCCCTTTATTTATACACATCCCGACCATCCCCAATACCAGGCAGTAATTTAAGAATCAACAATATCAGGCAGAGCTTTAAAGCTTCCTTGAAATGAGCTGGAAAGACAACTTGTGTATCATCTGCAAAGAGAAATGAATGCCATTTGCTTATTTATTCTGATCTTTATCCTGCTTTTCAACATGCTGATAGGGTTTTACTGCACCTTCTGTTAAAACAGCACAAAGGTGTAATTACTTTTCAAGAATCCTACAATGCCAAACCTGTCTCTGTGCTAATTTAAGGATATAATAATTTAGTGTTTACCTCTAGGCCTGCCATTCAGAGAGATAACTGTCCATGGTAGTAGACTTTGTCAATATTAGCCCAGCAAATCATTGCGGGAAGACAATGCAAAATTGACAGGCTATGAACTTTCAGTCTTTTATTCTCCCTGGAGCTGGGTTTACAGCATAGTCCACAAACAATGAGTGTGGTTTTAAAGGAAGAAGAAGGCTAGAAGGCTGTATCTTTGCTTCAACAATAAATCCTGAAAAAGATCGTCCTCTGGATTTAAATCCCAGCATGGTACAAAAAAGAAAAATAACAGAATGAATTTTCCTCCAGTTCTCTTGTCTGTAAAAACTTTAATGTCTCTTATTGTTGGAGGAGAAAAAAAATCATCTGCTCCTTTCTGTGTAATTTGTTTCCTAGTTAGATGCTTGCTTTCCCGTCTCTTTTTTTTCCTTTTCTTTTTTTTTTATCGAAAGTTCACGTAGAGGCTTTTTCCTTTAGCATTTAATGATGCACTTCCAATTTGATCATCATATACAACCTGTTGCAGCTTTTTTTTTTTTTTTTT
>NW_015397574.1:10098-12369 GCF_001527695.2 Protobothrops mucrosquamatus
GGTTTTGGTCACTTCACATGACCCTGGGACACTGTGACCGTCATAAATATGAATCAGTTGCCAAGCATCTGAATGTAAATCACAAGACCCTGGAGATGCTGCAACATTCCAGCTGATCGGCGCTTCTTCTGGGCTCAGCAGAAGCGCCAGGATCAGCGCCGAGCTCCAGCTGGAGCCTGGCACTGATCCTGGCGCTTCCACTGAGCCCTGACAGCCCTGCAGCTCCAGCCATCTCTCGCTCAGGCTTGTGCGGTGCTGCCACCGGTTCAGCTCATTCCCCTCCCCCGCTAGCACTTTTCTAGGATGGTTGCGTACCACCTGCCAGGTGCCAATGTACCACAGGTAGTACCCGTACCACTGGTTGAAAAGCCCTGCTTTAGTGCCCACAAGAGATCTAAATCTAGCCCACCTTGAATTCCTTTGACTCTCATCTGCTGCCTATTTGTTTTGATTATTAGTAGTTCAGATTCTTGTAGCAAGCATAAGCTTGCAAGAAACCATTACATTCATTTGAACTGCCTGGGCCTTCCTGATTTTCCCATGTTTGACAGTTGCACCTGTACTGCTGGCCAACAGGCCTTCTTTCTTCTATAAAAAACAAAGGAAGAACTCAACTAATTCCAAATCTCAGCTTCTCTTAGCATTTGTTTGAGTGTCCTCCTGGATTCATGCATAATCCGTAGGAAGCCATAGCAAAATGCAAGTTGTCGCAAAGGACAATCACTGAATGGAGAAGGCAATTTGTTTTAATAGTCTGTTTTTCTATACTGCAGTATTTACAGTACTATTCTGGCATTCCTGCTGTGTACAGAACTATCCGGACTTAAATACTTAACTTTTGTTATGCTTCTTGGTTCAACCCCGTCTTTTCTGTTCTCTAATACAAAGAGGTTGGAAGGATCAGTCTTAATAGGCCTATCAAAAATGTTCTTTCAAATGATAAAGCTTGTAAGGAGACCAGTTGGGTTTATCATTGCTGCACAGTAAGTGAGGCAGCAGAAAGACACAGTCTTTAACAATTCCTCAGGGAGATGCCTCCTCACATTAGTGGGAGAATAATTTTGCTAATCAAAAAGCCCCACTGAGGAGACCCCTCCTGATCTCTTTCTATGAGTTGCGATGGAAATGTGGGGAACAAGGGAGCCATGATTGTAGTATAGGGACTATTAGAGAGATGGTTGCATAAGAAAAAGCAGGAGATCTGTGCAAAGTAAAGGTCCAATTTCTCCCAAATGTCCTTCTCCCTTAAAAGAATTTCTCAAGTGTCTCCTCTTTTGTCAAGCTGAATAAAAATTGGAAATAAAAACACAGGATACTTTCACATTCAGCTTCCCTAGGATCCAGATTAAGAGATCATTAGTTCTCATGTGTCAGAACCTCTCTGAACTGACAGTAAATGAACTTAAGAGTTTCTCTTCCCACTTTCTGCAGAATAACAGAGTTGGAAGGTCTTCTACTCCAACCCCCTGTTTGAACAGGAGACGCTACGTCATTCCAGACAAATGGCTGTCCAATCTCTTCTTATAAACCTCCAGTGATGAAGCATCCACGGTTTCTGGAGGAAAGCGGTTCCACTAATTAATTATTCTCACTGTGAGGCAATTTGTCCTTAATTCTGGGTTGGCTCTCTTTTTAATGATATTCCACCCATTACTTCTTGTCCTGCCTTCAGGTGCTTTGGAGAATAGGGTGACCCCCTCTTCTCTGTGGCAGCTCCTCAAATTTTGGAAGACTGCTATCATGTCAGCCAAAGTCCACCTCTTTGTTAGACTAGACCAGGCATGCTGGCTGAGGAATTCTGGAAGTTGAAGTCCACAAGTCATAAAAGGGCCAGGTTTGAAGACCCCTGGACTAGACATATCTTGCATGGTTACATACAAGAAACTGTGTCATTAACTACGGTTGATATTTTCTTAAGGTTCAGATAAATTGCTAAAGAAGACCTGTGTGTATTAGGAGAGCATTCAGTTCATAGCTATATATTATAACTGATGCTGTAAAGACCTGCCCCAACTGGTCCCTCAGGAAAGCAAAACTCTTGACCTCATTGAAGTTAATCGAAAGAACTTTTGCTGAGTGATAGTGCTTGCAGAAAAGTCAGGCGGAATATGAAGGTCCCCACAAAGCACAAAGCAATTCTTCCATTTCTCCCCAAACCCAACCCCCCTGCCTGTCCACTGACAGCCACTATGATGCCGCATAGATGTTATGAGAACACTGAGGTGCTGGGTAGATAACAGTTCACTTTCAGGGCACAACAACCTTGGAACC
>NW_015397574.1:15667-17429 GCF_001527695.2 Protobothrops mucrosquamatus
GACAGCGGTCCAACTCAAGTTACTTTTAATGATTCCAAGTGTGAATTTACCATTGACTGTGCTGAAAACACATCTAGATTATTCCACTCAATTCTCAAGTGTTTCTGGATCGATGTCATAACAAAACAACTCTTTATTTGCAAAGTATTTATTGCATTTTTATTCCCTATAAAGCCTGCCTCTCAGAAAAGCAATGTGTGAGATCTGAATGTGTTTCTTTTTATTTCACGATAAAGAACAGATATGCATTCTGAGCCCTTGGAACATGGCCAGAGATGTAAAAGGTGAAGGCAACATCATTCATATTTAAATACAAGTTGTCTTTGAGCTATGAGAGTTCATAATTAAGACAACCGCTGAATGAATACACATAGTCCTTGACCTACGACCACAATTGAGCCCAAAATTTATGTTGCTGAGACTTTTGTTAAGTGAGTTTTGCCCCATTTTACAACCTTTCTTGCCACAGTTGTTAAGTGGATCCCTGCAGTTGTTAAATTAGTAATACGGTTTTTAAGTGAATCTGGTTTCCCCATTGATTGATTTTGCTTGTAAGAAGGTCGCAAAAGGGGATCACATCATGTAGGGACACTGCAACCATCATAAATATGAGTCAGTTGTTAACTCTCTGAATTCTGATCATGTGACCATGGGGATGCTATAACTGTTCTCAGTGTGAAAAATGATCATAAGTCACTTTTTTTCAGTGCCATTTTAACTTTGAATGGTCACTAAATGAACTGTTGTAAGTTGAGGGAAAGATTTTCAGGAAATTCTTAAGAGCAGTTTGGGATTTCAGGCAAGAGCTAACATTTGCAACCAGAAAATGGAGAGAAGCTCTCTATTATCATCAGATCAAAATGTGGTTTGAAGCAAGTAATCAAACTGTAGTTTATTTCTCAGCAGGGTGTATTCTGGCTGGGAAAATGAGTTAAACTATCCCATGTCTTCAAAAAGACCTTTAACTGGCCTGGTTTACTGTTTGCAGGGCAAGGTGGTGTTTGCTTTGAGGAAAGAATTACCGCTGCTTGAAACATTTGAGGTTTTAAGATGTTCCTAAGCCTACTTAGACCATATTAGGCCCAATCCTAGTTTGGGAATTTTAACGAAGAGAAGGATGAGGGGGGACATGATAGCAGTGTTCTAATATCTCAGGGGCTGCCACAAAGAAGAGGGAGTCAAGCTATTCTCCAAGGCGCCTGAAGGCAGGACAAGAAGCAACGGATGGAAACTGATCAAGGAGAGAAGCAACCTAGAACTAAGGAGAAACTTCCTGACAGTTAGAACAATTAACCAGTGGAACAACCTGCCTCCAAAAGCGGTGAATGCTCCAACACTGGAAGTTTTCAAGAAGAGACTGGACAGCCATTTATCTGAAATGGTGTAGGGTTCTTGCCTGAGCAGGGGGTTGGACTCGATGACCTCCAAGGTCCCTTCCAACTTTTATTATTATTATTATTATTATTATTATTATTATTATTATTATTATTATTATTATTATTATTATTATTATTATTACTACTACTACTACTACTACTACTACTACTACTACTACTACTACTAACTTATGTCCACAAACAAGAGTCACCCTAGTTTCAAGACTGAGGTGCTCAAGATGAAGAGTCCATTAACCATAAGATGGTTGGGGAAAAAGTGTTGGAATTAAACTACAATGGATATAAAGGGGAAATTTCACTTCCTTAGTGACAAAAAGCAATCAACAATTTTCTGCCAGGCAGCAATGATTCTTAATTGGCCGTGC
>NW_015397575.1:0-2073 GCF_001527695.2 Protobothrops mucrosquamatus
TTCTATTCTTTTCTATTCTATTCTATTCTATTCTATTCCATTCCATTCCATTCCATTCCATATTTTCTATTCTATTCTATTCTATTCTATTCTATTCTATTCTATTCTATTCTATTCTATTCTGTTCTATTCCATTCCATTCCATATTTTCTATTCTATTCTATTCTATTCTATTCTATTCTATTCTATTCTATTCTATTCTATTCTATTCTATTCTATTCCTCCGTTGTCCTGGCTGCCCTCAAGGACGCCAGGGACAGAAAGAGAGAAGCAGCTTCTTAAGCGAGATGTTGACTTAAGCAAACGGATCCAGCTGCCTAGCAATTCAACCCAAGATCAGCTCCCTCAATCCTCGTTAATCTCTGCAAAACATTTTCTCCCTCCCCCCTCTCGCTGGCTTCTTTAAATAAATCCTGATTACCGCCGACAGGGAATCTCCACAACCCACACAGGGAGAGAAAGATGGCAAAGAAACCGAGGCAAGGCAAACTGTTGCTCACACAATTACAGGTAGTCAGTGGTGGGATTCAAATATGGGAATGGATGCCACTTCCGGAAGTCCGTTCTGGGCCTGGGCGACAAAAAATTAGCTACCGGTTCTGCCGAACTGGTGCGAACCGGCTGAATCCCACCACTGCAGGTAGTCCTCAACTTACGACCACAATGACTGTTGTTAAGCCAGGCAATGGGGAAGAGAGTTTTGCTCCGTTTTTACAACCTTTCTTGCTCCAGTTGTTAAATGAATCAGTGCAGTTGTTACAGGCACGAATGAGCACCTCACTATGCTTCAAATATTCCTGGATCGAAAGATTCCTTTAACTTGTAAATATTTTAATCTCATTTTCGATATTTTAAGTTCCGGGTTGCGTCGTATGCCTGATTTTAACGGTGACGCTCCTGACTATATCCACAAACTGCAGTCGTTAAGTTAGCCCCACGGTCGTTAAGCGAGTCTTTACTTGTCAGGTGGTCGCAAAAGGGGATCATGTGACTCCGGGACACTGCAACCGTCATAAATATGAGTCAGCGGCCAAGTGGCCAAATTTTGACCCCCATGACCGTAAGGACGTTGCAATGGTCGTAAGGGTGAAAAACGGCCGTTAAGTCAGTTATTTCAGTGCCGCTGTAACTTCAGATGGACACTAAATGAATCGTCGTAAATTGAGGCCCTCTTGTTATGAAAATAAGGGGAGGGGATTTGAAATTTTGCCTTTCGGAACTGGCCCGCCTGCTTCGCCGGCTCCTGCCTGGATCTGCGGAAAACGAAATGTTATTTTATAATAATAATAATAATAGTAAAGTTGGAAGGGACCTTAGAGGTCTTCTAGTCCAACCCCCTGCTCAGGCAGGAAACCCTATACCATTTGGGACAAATGGCTGTCCAGTCTCTTCTTAAAAACTTCCAGTGTTGGAGCATTCACAGCTTCTGGAGGCAAGGAGTTCCACTGGTTAATTGTTCTCACTGTCAGGAAATTTCTTCTGAATTCTCGGTTGGATCTGTCCTTGATTAGTTTCAATCTGTTGCTTCTTGTCCTGCCTTCAGGGGCTTTGGAAAATAGCTTGACTCGCTCTTCTTTGGGGCAGCCCCTGAGATATTGGAACCCCGCTATCATGTCCCCCCTTGTCCTTCTCTTTTTGAAAAAAAAGAAAAGAGCAGCTTGGTAAGTACGAGAAGGCAAAACGGAGAAAGAAACCGGGAAGGAGAATTCTGGCTCGTAATTAATGAGAACTGTCAGGCCTCCTTCCCTTTTTCCCAAGAAAACTGTCTCTTCTTCTCCTCCTCCCTGCTGGCAAAGAGAGATTCTCCTCTTGAGATCCGGGATTATAAACAGAAATGGCATGAGAAAACTCTCCAATAAACATTTTACACTTATGTTGACGGTGGTCTCTTGTGGCCAAACACAACGCTGGCGAGAGTGACAGATTACAGCAGCGTTTTCCAACCTTGGCAACTTTTAAGACGCCTGGACTTCGACTCCCACAATTCCCCAGAGAGTTGAAGTCCAGACATCTTAAAAGTTGCCAAGGTTGAGAAACATAAAATATAGAACAGAGAAGGGGTGGAGCCTTGGA
>NW_015397575.1:5490-7381 GCF_001527695.2 Protobothrops mucrosquamatus
GGGGAGGGGAGGAGAGGGAGGGGATCACGTGACCCTGGGGAGGCAGCAACGGTTTCCACTGCCGTTCTCTCTTTGAACGGTCACTAAACGAACGGTCGTACCTCGTGGATACCTCTGCAGGAGGCCTAGATGGATTTTCTCCCCCGAGCTTTCCTTTCCTTTTGGAAAGGGGGGAAATAGCAAATGCCGTGCTATCCCCAGAATAGCCAATAACGGCCCTGAGGTGGCAGCCATCCAGTTCTGGAATCACTTTCGGACTCAATTCTGGGTGTTCGTTCCTCTCCGGCTAAGGCAGCTTTGCCGCTCGCTTACCGCAAACCGGCCTGACGGAAGTTTTTATGCTTGATTTACAAGGATTCTGGATCCCAGCTGACAAGTTCAAAGAGCACGAACAGCCTGATTTATGACTGGCGGGCCGCAAGAACCCGGTAATTGCAAATTCAGCCATCAAACCGTTTTAAAAAAAAACAACAGCCAACTTCATTCTTTCGCAGGAGACGAAGAGAAGGCCGCCCAAACTTCAGCGTTCAAAGTTAGCAGCAAACTTACCAAATTGCTGGGCTAATGACAAGGTCAAGCTATGATATCTTCAATCAGTTTAATCAGGATAGAGCTGGAAGGGAGCTCGGAGGTCATCTAGTCCAACCCCCTGCTCAGAAAGGAGACCCTACACCAGGGCTCTTCAAACTTGGCCCTTTCATGACTTGTGGACTTCAACTCCCAGAATTCCTCAGCCAGGCATGCCTGGCTGAGGCGTTCTGGGAGTTGAAGTCCACAAGTCATCAAAGGGCCAAGTTTGAAGACCCCTGTCTTAAATCTAACAAACCAAATGGAGGCTGGCTGAGGAATTCTGGGAGTTGAAGTCCACCAGTCATAAAAGGGCAGAGTTTGAAGACTCCTGTCTTACATCTAAAAAAACAAAATGGAGGCTGGCTGAGGAATTCTGGGAGTTGAAGTCCACAAGTCATAAAAGGGCCAAGTTTGAAGACCCCTGCCCTATACCATTTCAGACAAATGGCTGTCCAGTCTCTTCTTTAAAACCTCCAGTGTTGGAGAACTCACCGCTTCTGGAGGCAGGTTGTTCCACTGATTAATTGTTCTGACTGTCAGGAAGTTTCTCCTTAGTTCCAGGTTGCTTCTCTCTTTGGTTAGTTTCCATCCGTTGCTTCTTATCCTGCCTTCAGACCCTTTGGAGAATAGCTTGACTCCCTCTTCTTTGGGGCAGCCCCTGAGATATTGGAACACTGCTATCATGTCCCCCCTCGTCCTTCTCTTCATTAAACTACTAGACCTACCCAATTAAATATATATATATATATATATATATATATATATATATATATATATATATATATATATATATATATATATATATATATATGTTTTCTGAGGTTTTCGCGGGTGTTTGTATGTAGGTCTTTAGTTATTCGGGTTTTCTCCCGCGTAGAATTAGAAGTACCTTGCCGACGTTTCGACGAAGTCACATTCGTCATCTTCAGGCTGGTGTCTTCAGCTTCGTGCTTCTAAGAGTGGTGTGTGATCGCAGCTGTTTCTTCCTTTTAACTGCCAGTGGGGTTGGAGCTGATTGGGTGGGAGCTTGGCTGTGTTCTGATTGGGTGGAGGTGTGTTCTGATTGGTTAAGGAGCCTTGCTGTGCTCTGATTGGATGGGGGGTTTGCTGTGCTCTGATTGGATGACACCAGACCCACACTCACGAAAACCACACAGGATGTCACCACCACATATCCACGCAAAAAGCAAACCCAAACCCACATAGATGATGAGGCACGACCACAAACTAGAAGCCAGTCCACAGCTGCATCATCAGCCACTTTAAACCCCTCCAATCCATACATGAAGCAAACTGACACCCACCATAAAGATGTGGCACG
>NW_015397575.1:10787-12820 GCF_001527695.2 Protobothrops mucrosquamatus
TACACCAGGAACAATATACACACACGTGCTAATACAGCAGGAGCCAACAAACCAGTTGCTTTGACACCAGTTACAGCAAGAAACGGAAGAGAAAAAGAACACATCAGCAGAGCCTCCCTTTTATACAAAGGCTCTTAAAGAGACACAGACCCTGCTGTGTCATTCCCATCATTACATCTTACATCTTACATTACATAAGTTGGTTAGCTGTTAAATCAACGGTCGTGTCAAAAACGGTGGAGATACTTCAAGAGTCATGAGGAGAGGCCTGGTTTTAAGTCACACTTTTTCAGTGCTGCTGTGACTTTGAACAGGTGCTAAATGAATGGCTGTGTGCTTGAGGGCTACGGTCATTGGGTAAATTGTCTCTGGCTTGAGCAGGGGGTTGGACTAGAGCAGAGATCACGAAAGGGAGGGGGAAGCATTTTACATGCCCGGGCATGCGCGGGCACGCACAAGACCACAAGCATGTGCGTGACACAAACGGGGGGGGCTAGCGCTTACATGATACTCACTAGCCCTGCCCCATATTGTGCACAGCGCCATTTCTGTGCCCTGCATTGACTCATTTTCACACCCAGCAGCGCAGCTGTGTCCCATTTTTGCACCCAGCAGTGCAATGGTGTCCCGTTTTTGCACCCAGCAGCGTAGCGGTGTCCCGTTTTTGCACCCCGTGGTGTGGCGGTGTCCCATTTTTACACCCAGCAGCGCAGCGGTGTCCCGTTTTTGTGCCCCAAGGCGCAGTATCAGCCCGTTTTTGAGCCCTGAGGCGCAGTGACGGCCCGTTTTTGCGCTCTGAGGCGTGACAGCAGCCCATTTTTGCACCACACTGCACAGTGTCCTGTTTTTGTGCCCCGTGGCCACAGCGCTAGCACGAGTAGGGGTATGTATGCACACACATGTGCACACTGGCCAGCCTGTCCCACGGCCTGGTGGCCAGCAGCCTACGGCCCACTACCGGGCCGTGGCCCACAGATTGGGGACCCCTGGACTAGAGGACCTTCACCATCCCTTCCAATTTTGTTATTCTGACTCTGAGTTTCCAGAGTTTTCCTCCAAGCTGTTTTCCCAAAACAGACGAGAACATTATAAAACAATAAACGTCCGCCAGAAACGCGTCAGCAGGCCTTCTTCTACTCAAGGCTTCCGCATGTTTTTCTGCAAATAAATTCCAGATATATTAGCCTTCAATTTCCACTCATCGCCAACCAGGGAGCAAGAAAAGAGGGTTTTTTAAAAAAGAAAGGAATTGCCTTCTTGGCAGCCTCTTTCAGCAAACGAGGAAGAATTATTTCCCGAAAAGACATCCTGGACTCCATTTTGCAAATTGCATTTCAGGATAATCCAATTCAGGGCTCTTCAAACTTGGCCCTTTGATGACTTGCGGACTTCAACTCCCAGAATTCCTCAGCCAGGCTCCATTTTGTTTGTTAGATTTAAGACGGGGGTCTTCCAACTTGGCCCTTTTATGACTTGTGGACTTCAACTCCCAGAATTCCTCAGCCAGCATGCCTGGAAGCCCAGGAAGGACCACATCTGGAT
Organism: Protobothrops mucrosquamatus; assembly: GCF_001527695.2. Taxonomy (NCBI): domain Eukaryota; kingdom Metazoa; phylum Chordata; class Lepidosauria; order Squamata; family Viperidae; genus Protobothrops; species Protobothrops mucrosquamatus. Next base: position 12,330 of record NW_015397575.1, read on the forward strand.
CAGAAACCCTCTTGAGAAACAAAAAAAACCAGACAACACTTGTTCCCAAATTGTTACCCCCTTCTCTTTGAACCAAGCCACTGCTGAAGGAACAATGGTCTTGACTTTCACCCAAAGTGCCTCTCCTGAGCGTTCATCTGCTCATCCAAGGATCCAAAGACTGCCAGCTGGAGAAGACCTGGGAGCCTTTCCAGGACCATCTTCTCGCTCATCTCTGTCAACTCTTTGCTCAATGCAAGGGATGCAAGAGTCCCCAGTGCAATTTTTTTTTTCTCCAACACAAGCAGTTCTCAAGAAGAAACTTAGACGAGGGAATTGAAGGGGAAAGAAAGAAAGAAAGAAAGAAAGAAAGAAAGAAAGGAAGGAAGGAAGGAAGGAAGGAAGGAAGGAAGGAAGGAAGGAAGGAAGGAAGGAAGAAAAAGAGAAAGAAAGAAAAAGAGAGAAAAAAGAAAGAGAAAGAAAGAAAAAGAGAGAAAGAAAGAAAAAGAAAG
>NW_015397576.1:0-2103 GCF_001527695.2 Protobothrops mucrosquamatus
CCATCTCCATTAAATTTCCCTTGGTCTTTCAGCCCATTTCTAGATTGGAGAAAAGCAGCTATTCCACAGGCTGGACTTCACACTTACAGAAACACTTGGATGAAGTCTTCCTGGTGCTACTTACTACCATGCATGGGGTTTCCTAGATATTCAAGTAGGAACATGCACGGAAAATGTAAACTGTAATGTAAGCCCCAAAGTCATCCACAATCACGTCACACAAATATATTTGATGGATTTCCACAAACAAACATGTCCTTTCTCAGTGTCCTCAGTGAAATACTATTTTAATTATTCCGATCTTTGTTGTTGCGGTATCCTTCATCCACTTCTCTCTGTTAATCATAGTCTTCGTCGTGGACACAAAATGAAAAAAAAAAAAGAGTTGCTCATAACAAACAGCCTCTCTCACGTAGTTAAAAGCTTTTCATTCCCCATAGAAATAAAAGAATAACAGAGTTGGAAGGGACACTTGAGGTCTTCTAGTCCCACCCCCTGCTCAGGAACTATGGGAACTGCTCCAGAGAAGTTATTTTGTACCAGGAGAACAAATTTCATTCTGTTCTCTAAATATTTGGTTTCATCCTCCATAAAATTTCACGCATTCTTTTCCTTTTAGCCCGATTGCTCTTTGCAAGATTTACTAATTTGCTAGGTGCAATACAGTGGTCACTATTTGATGGAAATATTAACTTTTTTTAAAAAAAAACAACCTTGTTTTTCGAGACACGGGAGGGACACAAATAAATCCGTCGGCTGAACTGTTCTGTTTGGTGTTCTGAAAGTCAACTCAACCTTTGAGAAGAGGTCCCCGATTCCCACCTCAAACAACCTTCCTTCTCCTTCCCATTCACGGCTGCCTGTTTTGGAAACTTTCTGCCCAAAGTACACTGCGTACCACCAGCCTTCTCTTTTGTGTGCTAGGTAGAGATGCAGGAGACAACACATTCCTTTCACAAGGACACAACGGGGCCTTCTGTTTCCGAGCTCATTAAAATGGTGTTTTCAGACTTCAAGGGCCGAGTGCACCTTCTCGCCTCCAAGGATGGAAACCGCTGAGAATTATATTTCCTGCCATGTCGCTGCAGCCTGAACCGCGCCAACAGCATTCGTAACGCTCGTTTTGTGTTGCTCTACAGGCATCTCCAAACGTGGCAACTTTGTGGACTTTCAACTCCCAGAATTCCTCAGCCACGCTTAAAGTTTTAAAGCTGCCACGTTTGGAGAGCCCCCTAGGCTGCAACATGGGAATCCAATCTCTGTACAGGGGACCCTCAACGCAAGACCACGACCCAGCCCAAAACCTCTGTTGATAAGTGAAGCATTTGTTAAAGGGATTTTGCCCCATTTTACAACCTTTGTTGCCACTGCTTTTAGGTGAATTAAAAGCAACGCAGTTGTTAAGTGGACCCAGCTTCCCCCATTGACTTTGCTTGTCAGAAGGTCGCAAAAGGGGGGGGTCACGTGACCCTCCCCGAGACACTGCAACCATCGTGAGTACATGTCAGTTGCCAAGCATCCCAGTTTTGATCACGTGGCCAGGGGGAGGCCGCAATGGAACGAAGGAATGAATGAATGCAATGAAAAACAATCGTAACTCACTTTTTTCAGTGACGTTGTAACTTTGAACAGTCACTAACAAACTGTTGTAAGTTGAGGACTACCATACTTAGTAATAATAATAATAATAATAATAATAATAATAATAATAATAATAATAATAATAATAATAATAATAATAATAATAATAATAATAATAAAGTTGGAAGGGACCTTGGAGGTCATCCAAGGGAGACCACTGTGCCTCAGATAGACGGCGTGGAGTCGCTCCTTGTGAAGTGGGGGAAAGGGGTGCAAGTGGGCTTGTTGATTATATACCTGGCTCCCTGCTATGTATCAACAGTCCTGCCTGAGCTGGCTGACGTGATAGCCGGGGTGGCGGTGGGGACCCCCAGACTTATGGTCTTGGGGGATTTCAACCTGCCATCAGTGGGTGAGACGTCGGCGGCAGCTCAGGAGTTCTTGGCTTCCATGACGGCCTTGGACTTGACCCAGTTAATTCAGGCCCCCACCCACACGGGCGGACACACGCTGGATCTCATT
>NW_015397576.1:4257-7330 GCF_001527695.2 Protobothrops mucrosquamatus
ATGGCTCTTCCAGCAAGCGGACCTGACCTAGGGTGGATTTTACATTGGGTTTTAAATATTCGGAAGACGCAACATTAAAATTCGGTTTAATTCGGTTTTAAGGGGGGGATTGTATATATGTTCTGGTTTTAAATATGTTGTGCGCCGCCCTGAGTCCCTGTCGGGAGAAGGGCGGCATATAAATTAAATAAAATAATAAATAATAATAATCGAGTCCAACCCCCTGCCCAGGCAGGAACCCTAAACCATTTCAGACAAATGGTTGTTCAGTCTCTTCTTAAAAACTTCCAGTGTTGGAGCATTCACCGCTTCTGGAGGCAGGTTGTTCCACTGGTTAATTGTTCTCACTGTCAGGAAGTTTCTCCTTAGTTCTAGGTTGCTTCTCTCCTTGATCAGTTTCCACCCGTTGCTCCTTGTCCTGCCTTCAGGCGCCTTGGAGAATAGCTTGACTGCCTCTTCTTTGGGGCAGCCCTGAGATACAGGAAGACTGCTATCATGTCCCCCCTCCTCCTTCTCTTCGTTAAACTAGACGTACCCAATTCCAGCAACCGTTCCTTATATGTTTTAGCCTCCAGTCCCCTGATCATCTTTGTTGCTCTTCTCTGCACTCTTTCTATGCTTCTTCCTCAAGCATAGGAAACCAAGCTGCTGTTAAGTCAAACTCCATTCTCACAACCCAAATGCAGAAATCTAGCAATTGATGAGCATCTAGTCCAGGGGTAGGCCACCTTGGCTCTTTTAGGACTCGTGGACTTCAACTCCCAGAATTCCTGAGCCAGCATGGGGGAACTATGGCCCCCTCATGACTCATGGACTTCAACTCCCAGAATTCCTGAGCCAGCACGGCTCAGCTTGGAAACCTCTCCCTTTTCCCTCAGTGTGGCTGGCTCAGGAATTCTGGGAGTTGAAGTCCACGAGTCATAAAAGGGCCAAGGTTGCCTACCCCTGATCTAGGGGGAAAAAGTGAACCCAACAGTCTATTTTCCACTACCCGAGAACATTAAAACAGGGAAATATGCTTTGAAGCCAATTAGAAGTTAGCACAGAAGTTATCTGAGCTGCTCTGAATATTTAAAGTTATGGATTTTCTTGAAGACTAACTAACTTTCCCAGAGTTGGTCCCAAAGGACCATCGCATCAAACCTGACTTTCGAATGTCAAGCTGTGCTCCCCACACCGCAGGACTAGAAGCCACTGAGGTGTAAAGCTTTGAAAAGGAGACGAACCTTCTATTTTTAGGGGGGTTCATCTTTCCACTGGTACTCGGGATTCAAAAGAGAGCCAACGCGCGGCATGGCGTTCTTCGTAGAAACCAGATTGCTTTTAGAAAGAGCACCACAGGGTATTCTATCACCCATGTTTCTCCTATTTTAATGGAAAGGTCAGGCCAGACCTGCTACCACATCACTCCCTCCTCAAGAACCTCAAATAATATTCTACAATCACCTTCTAGGATCTCTTTTGTAAGCAGGTATTTCAGAGAAGCTGACCACCATGTTATCCTTGATGTTAAATCAAGACCACCTACACTACATAAACAAGCCAGAATACTGTGTGGGACAAGGAGGCATTTGATTTTTTTTTCTTTTTTTTAAAAAAAAACTTCTTCTGTGAGGGATGAACGTAGAATTCTTCTCCTCATTCTCTGCAAGCCAAGCCAGGCAACACACCCCATCCACATGCAGCTCCAATATCAAAGCAAGAGGCCACCTGGTTAATTTTCTGCGACTGAAATGACCAGAACTTCTCTCCAACTTTTAAGAATATTTGTTTCAGTCCAAACTGGAGAAAATCTTTCTCGGAGCTCTTTTACTCATTTCTGCTCTTCTCTTCTTATTATTTCGACAAAGGTCCGTATAGCCAAAGCTATGGTTTTCCCAGGAATCCCGTATGGCTGTGAGAACTGGACCACAAGGAAGGCCGAGCACCGAAGAATTTGTGCTTTCACATTGTGGTGCTGGAGAAGACTCTGGAGAGTCCCCTGGACTGCAAGGAGGTCCAATGGGTCAATCCTGAAGGAAACCAACGCTGGCCATCCTTTGGAAGGACAGGGACCGAAGCAGAAGCTCAAATACTTTGGCCACCAAATGAGGAGAGAGGATTCAATGGAGAAGACCCCGATGTTGGGAAAGATGGAAGGCCAAAGGAGAAGGGGATGGCAGAGGAGGAGATGGTTAGATGGTGTCATCAACACAATGAACGTGAAATTGGGCAAACTCCAGGAGACAGCAGAGGTCAAAGGGGCCTGGCATGCTGTAGTCCATGGGGTTGTGTAGAGTCAATCATGGCCTAGCAACTGAACCACAACCATGTATGGCTGAGAGAGCTGGACCATGAGGAAGGCCGAGCAACAAAGAATGGATGCTTTTGAATTGTGGTGCTGGAGACGGACTCTGAAGTGTCCCTTGGACTGCGAGGAGGTCCAATCGGTCAACCTTGATGGAAACCAACCCTGATTGTCCTTTGGAAGGACAGACGCTGAAGCTGAAGCTCAAACACTTTGGCCACCAGATAGGAAGAGAGGACTTCTTGGGGAAGACCCCAAGGATGAGAAAGATGGAAGGCCGAAGGAGGAGGGGACGGCAACTTGGTGGGCACCCATCTTCCTAGACGTGTCAACAGCTTTTTCAAGCACTCAGCCTCATCATGTGACCACACATCGCATAGTGAACACCCCTCCAGAAAAACTGCTGACAAAAGCAAGTAAATGTCTTCAAAAAACAACAACAAGCAATCTACACGAGAATCCAAGAGAACTTGTGGAAAACGTCTATCTATTGCTCCATTTTTTTAGGCCTTTGCAGTGTTTTTATTAGCCTTTCAGAGGTCAGTTGGTGCCACCTGGTGGCCTTTTTTTGGTGTCCCTCCCCCTCCCCCCCTCCCCCCCCTCCCCAGGGCTGCAGTTGCAAGCAGATCCTGGCAGGTTTGTTCCTTGTGATTAGCCAAGAAGATTGTGTGTGCGTGTGTGTGCGAGCACGCACCTCCAGATTGGCTCTATTGAGATTTTTCCCCCTCTAATGAGTTCTCCATCGCTCTTGCACTATTGAATTAGATGACTGAATTTTTAAAAGTC
>NW_015397577.1:0-1401 GCF_001527695.2 Protobothrops mucrosquamatus
TATATATATACTTATATTTCACCTATTTATGTAGAATTATACTTTGTGGAGTTAGGGATATTAATATAAGGTTACTTTTAGATGAATAGTATCCTGGGATTAGGTTTGGGAAGTCCGGGTGGGGGGTGGGGAGGGGGTTCTTTCAATTGTGATGTACTTGTGTTTGCTTTTTTCTTATGTTGAAAATAATAAAAAAAAAATTTGAGAAAAAAAAGAAACACATTAAGTTGAAGGTGAGTCAAAATTTATATTAATACCGGATTAATATTAGTCTCATTTTATCCTTTACACAAAAATCACCATTGGAACCATTTCAGGAACATTCTCAGCACAGCTCCTTGTTCTTGTTGTCCCTGAGAAATTGTGAGACCTGTGATGTCTTTTGTTTGGTTGAACAGAAGCAGAGAACAGGTGAACAGCGACATCAACTAAAAACATCAAAGCCCAGGTCAGCGGGTATTTTAAACACAGAAAATTAGGCAAGCTTTAAGCAAGAAGTCAAAGCAAATCAAGTCCTGAATTAAGACTGACATTGTGCTCTTAAATCCTGTATTGCTTCTGTGTTTGATAAACATTAACTAAAAGAGAAAGTGAGGAAAAAAAATCAGCCCTGAGCTGTGTCTACAGTACGTGGGATTAAGAGTTACAGTCTTAATGCTATTAATACTTTGTTTAGATATGCTAATCTTCCCTTTTTTCTCTTGCCTTCTTAAAAAATTGAACAGTGAAATGTATTACAGCTGACACTTGGCATGTAGTGATTTGAAAATCTGCTGTCTGCCTCTTGATGTCTTCATCTGACAATATCTATATGTTGCTTGGTTTCCATAGCAACCGAGCACTGGTAATTGCAACCCTGGAAAGATAATTATTTAACTCAAAACACTGTGTACATTTAACCTGTCTGAAGTTTCAACAATCCATCGTTTAATGACAAGTGTTTTGAAAGGTTTAATTTGAGCTGGTTCTTTAGTGCCATATTTTAATGGTGGTTAACTTGCATGTTTAACTAAATTGTACGAATAGCTTTTTTACTCCAATGGTTTCACGTTTCTTAAGCTATTGACTTTATGTGTCTTTGTATGTGTGTGTATATGAATGATAATGTGTATGAATGATAGCTCCCATTTATTTATGGATTCAGCTAATCACCTTTTATAAATAGTCTTTTCTACAAATAAAGCAATCTGTTAAAAAGTATTTTGTTCTATAATTCCTTCTAGTTTTTATTCCTATGTCCACAGGTCTTATTTGATTGATACAAATGCAGTGTTGAGGTAATTATATTGGTAAATAATTTTCCCTAGGAAATTTTTATTAATGTTACAAGCCAAGAGCCAATTTGATCTAGTGGTTAAGGCACCAGATTAAAAACCTGGAGACTGTGAATTCTAGTTACTG
>NW_015397577.1:2119-9882 GCF_001527695.2 Protobothrops mucrosquamatus
AAAAAAAAAAAAAAGGTTCAATCAGTCAATTTCAACTTCTTGCGGGGAAAAAAAAGGTCTTGCAAAGTTGGAATTGATTGATTGAACTTTTTAGTCCCACCCAGTCTGCCGTTACCACTTCAGCCACGCCCACCCAATGGGCCACGCCCACTCAATGGGCCACACCCACTCAATGGGTCACACTCACCCGGCACTTGACGATACATAAGTGGGTTTTGGGTTGCAGTTTGGGCACTCAGTCTCTAAAAGGTTCGCCATCACTGACCTATAATGTTGAACTCCTCAAAGATATTTAGATACAGATAAGAAAATCTTCATTGGGAATCCTTCTGGATCCAATTATTTTCTAAGAGCAGACCATTTTAAGCGTTCTTCATTACTACAGAGGCTAAATGTTCATACTCACTGAGGTATGGATGGTCACAAAATAAAGGCCACAAAGTGAAATGTATTTCAGCCCAGCCGTTTGAATAGGATTATGTATGCATTACACCTGGAATGTAGTATTCAAGATTGATTTAATAATTTTATAGTTTGTTGCAATAAATATATACACATATGGATTGCATTGCTTAAGGTACACTAACTATTTTTTTAATGGGTACAAACTGGTGATATTGGAACACAGGCTAACTGACTCCAGAAACTGTCAGGAATCTTTCTAGTCTCTGTACAAATAAGAGTCTTTTTAATAGAAATCAATAGGACTAAAGAGTCAACTAAAAATGTCAGTGCAAGTCATATGGCAAATCCTGAATCCTGGAAGAGTTTTTATGTGGGGTTTTTTTTTCCTGAACAAAAAGAAATTGTACTGTCCCATGCCATTGGCTTTTCTTGTCTTACCTACTTTTCACCTGTCCTTCCAGCTGTGAGTCCTACATTGTCCAGCTGGAAGCCCACAGGCAGTGTGTCATCAATTTGTCACATCGTTTCTCAGTTCGAAATGTTTAGACAATATGAGAAGTTCTTCTTGTTTCCATGTCAATGAGATATATTCCTTTCTTAGAAAACATGAAATACAGGTCATAGATTTTGTGTATTATTCTTATCAACTTTATGTGATTGTAATTCAGACATAACCAGAGAGAGAATATAACATAAGTAAAAAAGAACAATTATCACAATTCATTGAGATTGTTCATCTCTAACAAATCATCTGTACTGTACGTGGTTATATAGGTTCAATTCCCACCATTGTTGATGAAAGATAATTTAAACAACTTCTTGCAATACCTGCAATTATTTGTTTAAGAATATGAAAGAATAAGAATAAGAAAAGATTTACTTCTCTTATTTACTCAAATGGCTATTGAAATTTCTAGACCCTTTGTTCTTAAACTGGGGGTTATTATGCCAGGTATATCTTGGGGATATTAGAGCAATTTCTGGGTACTTGCTTGTAAGTTGAGAATTCAGTTTGGAACTACCATTGTGTAAAACAACGGTTTTGGTTTTTATTTTGGGTTCTGTTTTGTGTTTGTGTGGGTATTGACATTCAAGGCTGGGAAAAGAGGTAATGGGGTCGGTTTGAGAATCATTGTTATAAGTATTTAACCTTGAAATGAATACTATAAGCAAGTATTTGCTCCACCTTTATTGAGATGAAAAAATAAGAATGCATATGCAAGAGATTAGCAACTGAAGTAAAACTGCCAACAATCTGCAGTCCCCAAATATCCTTCCCCTTTTTTATGATTTATGTCCTTTAGTCTTACAATTACTTGAAAATAGTATTTGTTCATTTCAAAAGGAAATCTTTATGGCAGGAATGCTGGCTGTTCTGGGGTTTCAAAATAAAATCCACTAACCATGCATGAGATGTATGGTTATTAACAATTAATCAGTGGAACAGCTTGCCTTCAGAAATTGTGAGTGCTCCATTACTGGAGGTTTTCCAAAAGAGACTGGACAACTGTTTATCTGAAATAAGGTCTACTGCTTGAGTAGGAGGTTGGACTAGAAGACCTCTAAGGTCCCTTACAATTATTCTGCTAACTGTGTTTGTGTGTCTGGTTTAATTCCTATGCATTCCTATTCTCTGACAGTGTGGCAAAGTTTAGCATTTGTCTGATTGAAGTTCAGGTCCTTCAGACTCTGAAGAGCAACTTGTCATTTTTATTTATTTTTTTTGAAGAAAAAGTGACGCTCAGTTTCAGCTTCTTTTGAACTGATCTGCAGGCATTCATGCTCAATATAATCTAGCTTTCTGACTTCAAATAACTGAAGTAGCTAATGGGGATCTTTGAAGTTCCTATTTGTTTATTAATATATGCTTAATAATTATGGTTGCAACTTAACTCAATTACTTGACAGCTTTACGCAACTTCCAGCTACTGAAAAATGTTGGTTTGGTTTTTTTTACAATATTAGTGTTTAATTCTACCCCTTGGCAACTTATGTCCTCTATAATTCATATTAGTGACCTCAAGTTTTTAAGAGTTAACATTCTGTGGTAGGGAGAAGATGCAAGCACAATAATAATGAAGCCTGTATATAAATTAGCTTCATTTGCGATGGAAATGACAGTTAAGAATTAAGTCAGAGATTTTATGGAAAAAATACAATATGACATATGGTTGAAGGAATATAAATGGGTTTTGAAATCCCAGGGTAAAATTGGCATCCTAAATCGGAGAACCACAGGGACAGTAAAAAGTTGACTGCTGTTTTACAAGAATACAGTGCCAGCTGGCTCATGAAGATCTGCAACAAATATGCAGTTTTAAGCTTAATTTGCATTATCTGATTTCTTGTTGTAGTGTCCCCAGCAGGGTTATTTTGGTTTATGATCATAAAAGATGTTTAGCTGTAAAAAAAACAAAAAACAAAAATCCTCTTTAGTTGTTTTAATCATTTGCAGAACTGAAGAAACTGTTTGCTTTCTGACTAATGTGTAAGATTTAGAATAATTAATTGTTGGAATAATGAATGGGGACATTAGCAGTGGAAGTAAAAAAAAAAGCAGTACTTGTATCAACAAATTTCATATTTTAAACTCCAGAACTATCAGAATGAAATTGTTTCTTTCATTATTTATTGCCTTATCACACATCTTACCAAATTTGTTGTGACACTGCAAAATTTGGGGCTTGCAAATCATGGTTTATGTCTTACGGTGATTTGTAAAAACATACCTAAGAAAAACTATTTCAAATAGTGAGAAACATATTAAAAACGTTAAATTCTTAGGGCCTGATCAGATTATATGTATGAGGTAGTGATCAATGGAGACCATTGAAACTCCAATTAGTCATAAAGCTCACTGGAAAACCTTTGCCCAATTACTAACTTACTTCACATTATTTTTGCATGGATACAAGGGAATGGGGTGGAACCAATATATTAACTTGCACGCCTTGAAGTGGAATGGGACATAACTGAGGTAAGTATAAAAATGAAATTTACCATCTCATCCATCCAGTTTGGGACTGCACAATCTCTTAATTTGGGCTTTTCTTTGGAATGTACTGCCTCCTCTCTGAGAAATCTCTGAACTGCTAAGACTCTCCTCCATTGTTTCTACAAGTGCACATTCCATCACAGCAGGGAGAGGAAGAACATTGTGAGAGCGAAGTTCAGGAGACCAAAAGGCCAGAGATTGGGAGAGATAGGTAGATGGAGGGAGTTGAAGAACCCCTGTGGTTGTAAGTGCAAATAGGCAGACTGCCAAGCACCCAGATTTTGATTCTCTGACTATGAGGGCACTGAAATATTGTAACTTTGAGGACAGGGCATCAGTATCATTCATTAAACACTGCTGTAATATCAATTAGACTTTGTAGAAATCCCTTCAGTATAATAATTGTCCAGATTTATGCTCCAACCATTGAGCTGAAGAGGAAGAGATGGCAAGTTTCATGGCAAGGTTCAATTTGAAACCAATAAAACATGCATACAAGTTAAGTTGCTTATGGACATTGGAATGCCAAAGGTGGAAATATAAAGGAGGAAAACATACTTGAATTGTATGATCTAGGAAACTGAAAGGAAGCAGGAAAATAATCAGTTTTTTGCCAATCCAATGATTTATTTCATTGATAATACGTCTTCAAGCAACCAAAGTAATGCCTATATACCTGGACATCATCATATGGTGTGCAAGGAAATATAATTGAGTATATTATTTGTATGAGAAGCTCAGTTATAACAATAAAGTCAGAACCAGGGGCTGACATTGGAATAGATCATGAACTGCTCATTTGTAAGTTCCAAATTAAGTTAAAATGGGAGAACAAAGCCAGTTGCCATAATAAGATCTAAGTAGTGATCTATAGCTATGAGGCAAACATAGAGAATTCAACAGCAATATTACTTTTCTGTCATTTAAATGACTTTCTGATAATATCTTTTAAACAAACAGAATCATCTTGTTTTATGCTAACATAGTAATTTTAAGTCTCATGTATTAAATCTTTTCTCTCGTTACCAAAGAAATATACAGAGTCATATGAAATATTTTAGACTATTAAAAGAATGTTGAGACTTAAATCTACTTTCAAGAATAGTGCTGTAAATTGTTGCGTTAAACCATGCTATAAATTAATGTTTTCTACAGCTATGTTCTTTTTATTTATTTATTTTACATATATTGGATAGCTTTAGTGCTTATTTCTACAACTGAATTTAACCCATTTTTACTTCCTATTTGAACATAGTATCAGCTTTATAGCAGTGGAGATTAAAGGGACCTCCATTAATCTTACAACTCTTGCTGATGTGGGTGGATTATAACACTTCACATATAGTGACAAATTAATTATAGGAACCCAGCAAATATAGACNCATTGTCGGGTGCCGGGTGGGTGTGGCCCATTGGGTAGGTGTGGCCCATTGAGTGGGCGTGGCTGCGGTGGTAACAGCAGACTGGGTGGGACTAAAAAGTTCAATCAATCAATTCCAACTTTGCAAGATCTTTTTTTTTCCTCCGCGAGAAGTTGAAATTGACTGATTGATTGAACCTTTTTTTTTTGTACACGGCGGCGGAGACCTAAAGTGAAAAGGTTTTATAAAACCCAGCTGAAGGCCTAGGACTGGGGCAACGGTGTGCGTGCCCACAGAGAGGGCTCTGAGTGCCGCCTCTGGCACCCGTGCCATAGGTTCGCCACCACTGCTCTATGTAATTTGGAGCATATAGTATTTTAATAAAATTGTTTTAAATGTTAAACCCAAACCGTTCCTGTTTATTTATTTGTTTCTCTGTTTGTTTCTCTGTTTTGTTTATTTATTTCTTTGAAAGATTGCTTGCACCTTTCTGTACTTAGAAATCAAAGATTTTATACTAATAAAAATATTCATATAAGTTTTATAGGAAACCTTTATTATTATGAAATTAATAGCATAAATGATTATATTTTTAATGAAATGTATAGGACAATATTAAAATGTCCTTTAGGAAGTGAAACTAATAGAAATGGAACATACTGTTGAGGTTATATGCATAAGAATATACTAACGTAAATGGTCATTGAATCTCTGTTAGATAAGAGCTCAGTTTTTTTCTAAAAGTATTAATTATTGCAAATTGATACTTAGGAATGCAGTTCTTTAGTAAATCCACATGAGACTACACTCAAAGTCAGACAGCATAGTTAGTGTAATTTATGCAGATCGCTAATCCCAACTGTATACCATTTACCAGAACAAGTTCAACTTTAATTAATCAAGGGCCTAAGATCCCTTGCCAACTTTCTTTCAAAGCTGATTTTACAGTTCACAAAACAACATCTTTCAATCTCATTTCTATAGTAGAATCTCATTAACCAGTCAGGAACTGGCTTAGGGAATTTAGATATCACATCTTATATAGAAGCCCTTTTCTTTTTGATCTGGTGAACAGTATACAATCCTTTGTTCAGCCTGGAACATCCCTGTCTGCTAAATTATGCTGAAAGGCTCTATAAAAGTTACCTAAAAGACACACAAGAAATTTAGATATGCAATACATTTTCATAAATAAAGATAGATTCACTGAGGTATGCCATGTAGTAGGGTTTTCATACAAACTCATTGGAATCAATGCTGTCATATACTCTTTCAACCTGATGAAGAATATTGTACTTGTATTTTCAGTATAATTGTGTACTTCAATACTTCAACTACAGTTATTCTGGAATAAAAGTTAAATGAAGCATTTTGTTTGCAAAGCTATAAAAAATTAAAACATTACTCAAATTATTTGAGCGGTTCCCTTGGCCAAAAAAGGAGCAGTACTTAATGTGTTCTATAATGTAATTGCGATTCTATATTTTTCAAATACTTAAGTTCTCTGCAAAAATAGTTAGCCTATGATCATAATAATGCTTTCAAAAACATTTTAAAAACTTCCATGAATATCATTTTGTAATGGTAAGATTTAAAATGAAATATAAATTCTATGGTTTTAAGCACTGCAAATAGGCAAGGATGGTACTACAAATGTTAGCTTAATGAGATTTCTATCCAAAGTGTCATGTTCCAACATGACAAACCTTTACTGTAGTTTTGATAGTTTGTGTGTATAATTTTTGCCAAATGATTCAGCTAACTTTTATGTTGGGGTGGGTAAAAATAATGCTTTAAATAGGTATTGGCTCATGTTAAAGCAGAGGTCCCCAACCTTTTGGGTACCAGGGATTAGTTCTGTGGAGAGAGGTTTTTCCGTGGACCGGAGTGTATGTGGTTTTGTGTGCTGTCTGCATCTCGCAGATGGGGCTTTGCTTGTGCGGACCAGTTGCTGGCATGCTGCAGTGCGGTACTGGTCCACGGACCGGGGTTTGGGGACCCCTGTGTTAAAGAACACATAAAATATGTTTTAAGGTGGTAGTTGGCTAAAACTCTTGAAAATATGCAGCTTTCGAAGATCACTGTTTTTCTTAATATATGAGAACATATATATGTAAATATATAAGTAAATTTTAATATATATTTGACAAAATATCATAAAGAAAAAAAATGAAACATTCTAATCTTACTGTCTTCTTCTGTTATGCTTTATAGAATGAATTCATTCAAATATAAATTAAAACCAATACTGTTTCCAAAATCAAAATCTTTTTATTTATAATGCTAGGTGGAAAACATTTGTGGTTTTCCATGGGGAGAAGAATAGCCACATAAAAACTTGTCCATCTGAAAAGTACACCTGATTTCCTATATGTTGTTGACTGTAAAAACACACCTGTATTGTATTGTATTGCACCGCACTGCCTTGCATTATATATATATGCTGCCACAATCCAAGATGACCTTCAACAAAATTATAGAAATATATAAATTGCTAAAATATCCATGGTCTCATTAAAGTAATTAAAAAACAAAAAAGTACAACAAACAAGTAACAAAAATTGAACAAGTCCTAAAGGTCTTTGGAACATGTCCATTTTCAGATGCTTTCAGAAGAGAGCCAAATTCAGAGCTAACCTCAGTTCCACAGGGTCAACCATCCCATAGGGCAACTGTTACTACAGAAAAATAGAGGCGTCCATAGCTTGATTCCCCACATCTCCCGAAAGTGGTAAACTGCCAGCTGCTTTTACTGACAACACAGAATTGGTTGAACTCAGTGCTTTTTTTGTTAAAAAAGGTGCCGGAACTCACACATGTCATACAACCCGCCTTGCCTACCCTACAAGGTTCCATCCAAAAAAGGTGCCAGAACTCTGTTCTGGACGTTCTATGACAAAAAAAGCCCTGGTTGCATAAATTATGGAAGACGATGGACAGGTTTTTTAAAAGCCGAGAACCTACTTATGTAACTTTGCAGCTGATTGCTCCAAGAATCCATT
>NW_015397577.1:13161-14231 GCF_001527695.2 Protobothrops mucrosquamatus
CCTCCTCCTTTGCTTCCCTTTTAGAGGTGCCTACTGTTGATGCCCCTCTCACATCGTTGTTCTCTACATCCACGATTCCAGGGGATATGGCTGAAGCCCTGAAAGCGGAGGAAAAGAGGTTTGAGTTTTCTCTCCGCAGAGCTCACCAGGCATCAGCTTGGGCGATAAGGGCGGCTACGTCTTCGTCTTTTTTTGCAAGGGCGTCCATTATGTGGCTTCGCGAATTGCAGGCCCTGATTCCCCCTGACCAGGTGCGGGCTCACCAAACAGTAGGTAAGCTGCTTGCTGCCTCGGAATACGAGGCTGACGCGTCTTTCCATTCAGCTAGATACTCCGCCAGGTCTATTGCGGCCACTGTTTCGTCCCGCAGGTTACTGTGGTTGAAACAGTGGAGGGCGGATTTGAAATCTAAATGGCGCTTGTCAACTGATAAGTACAGCGGTTCTAAGCTATTTGGTTCCATTCTGGATCCATACCTTATAGAGGGCAAAGATAAGCGTAAAGTTCTTGCTCATCCCACTAAGAGACCAGACAAAAGGCCTCAACAGGAATTCCGCAGACAAGCTTTTCGTCCCGGAAGTTCATGGGAGTGGAGGCAGCCCTTTCGGTCCGGTCAATCCTGGGACTGGCCCAGAAATTCTAGGCCCTTTTTCCCCAGGCAGGACAGACAACAGGAACGTCAGAGTCAGGCATCCAGGGGTCAGTTCCAATCCAAGCGTTCCTTTCGTGGATCAGGGGGCCGGCCTTTCAGGCGATCCAAGTGACGCCAGTGGGGGCCCTCCTATAGGCGGTCGCTTAGCACTTTTCAGCGCCGCTTGGGACGCCACCACAAACGACAGTTGGGTGAGGGAGACCGTCAAGTACGGTCTCACCCTAGAATTTACCTCCACACCTCCAGACCGTTTTCTTCATTGCCCCATGTCAAGGAATCCAAACAAGGCCGGGTTGGTACCCACGGCCATATCTCATCTACTAGAGATCGAGGCCATAGAACCAGTGCCCCCGGAGCAGGAGGGAAAAGGGTTCTATTCCATTCTGTTCGTAGTTCCCAAGGCCTCGGGGGGCTGGAG
>NW_015397578.1:0-1846 GCF_001527695.2 Protobothrops mucrosquamatus
TTTTCAGCAAGCGGGTCTGGCCTAGGGAGAATTTTAAATAGGGACAATTTTAATTAGTATTTTAATATGACACAGCGGTAAATATTTGTTTTTAATTGGTTTTTATTGGGGATAGTGTTTTTGTACTGTTTTAATATGCTGTGAGCCGCCCTGAGTCCTGTTGGGAGAAGGGCGGCATATAAGTTCAATAAAATGAAAAATGAAAATGAAATGAATGCAATAAAAATCCAATTAAAGAAAAGAAATATCTAGTTTGCACATGACTATTCCTTTTTGTTCTCTGATTTTCTCTAGCTAAACATCTTGGTATTATGATTCTCTTTCCAAAGCAAGGGTGATCCATCAGATCTTCTGGCAGTTGATATTATGAAATGCTGCTGTGAAAAACATGCAAGAGTTACGTTCTCACATGCCCTTTTTTCAGTGTTTTACTGTCTGCACAATGCTTCCACAATTTAGAAAGGCAAAAGATTTGTACGATCTGAAGCGAAACCAGAGTATTATTTGATTTGGGTTTTACCGATTAATAGATTTGTTGTTATAGAAATAGCTAGTTTATAATATTATTATGTAAAAGTAAAAAAAAATTGAGGTTTGATATTACTATCTTATTCCACTGCACCAAAGAGAGTAGGAAGTCAACCCCTTTTCTTTCTTTTTTCCCCTTGCCCCACACTTTTCTTTTCCCTTTTTCCTCCCCTATTTTCCTATTTTCTTTCGTACTTTTGTATTATATATTATAAACTAATAAAAAAATGCTTCCAAATTTTTTAGAATCCCATTCCATATTCTCATAAACCAATAATACGAGCTATTACATCAAAACTTAATTATAACTCTTTCACAACCACATCAGCACAAAGCGTAATGATACCTTCTATCATCTCTACTAACTTTCCATAATCCTTTGTGAAGCCATTCTCTGTGGTTTATTATCTGTAAAAACATGCAAAGAGTTCCACTTCAGAAAAAAAAAATTTAGACTTCATGGTCAGCAAGAAGGCTTGGAGATTGCCATGGTCCATAAGCATGTATATCCCCAATGTCCACTAGGAGAAGGGCGGGATATAAATGCAATAAACTTGAACTTTGAAGCCTAGTTCTGCACTCTAAAAATAAACAAGCAATGAGTGAAATGAGAAGGAGCAATAGCCTCGTTTCCTCTCCTAGGCAACCCAATATATAGGCAACAGAAATATTCGTTTCCCACAATAATGTTGCAAGATCGAATCCGGTGACTGACCCAGATTTGATCTTGCAACAGAATATCATCCATCTCTCTCTCTCTCTCTCTCTCTCTCTCTCTCTCTCTCTCTCTCTCTCTCTATCTATCTATCTATCTATCTATCTATCTATCTATCTATCTATCTATCTATCTATCTATCTGTTGGATTTATTCTTGGATGCAATTCAGATTCTCATGGTTTCTGATATCCATCACTACAAAACTTCCATTGTACAAACAATAAAACACTACTAGATAAACAAACCACAATAATATTACAAACAAAATCTAATAATACAAATTATGACAATGAGGAAGAAGTAGAAGAATCCCACTAAAAACACCATGTGCTGATGGCTGAAACCAGTGAGGCAGAAAGCAACAATTTTCAGGTCAGACAGATCCATTATGTATGTGAGGGGTCTTTGTTTTTCAAGGACTGGACTCACCACAATATAGCAGTTAACTGTACACAATGCTTTATTGTGACATACACCTTTCCCAACAATATGCTATCGGTTAACTCCATCCTCCTAGCTCTTGCAAGCTGAAATCTTTGGGCTGATGTATATATGGGGTTTGGTTCTCTATTTTATAAGATGCAAAATGTCAGCCTATATG
>NW_015397578.1:3740-7330 GCF_001527695.2 Protobothrops mucrosquamatus
ATTGGAATCAGAAGTTTAAAAGTTTCTGCCATCTTTAATTATCATCATATCTTTATTATGACAAAGGCAAAAAGTCCCTGACCACTCCAGTCAATACAGAACAACCAACCCAAACCTAAAAAGAATTACATGCCGTATATCAAGAATACCTCAGAAATGCACCAATAAAATCAGTGTAGCGCACAAGCTAACTAAAGCCGAACGAAACATCCTAAGCAAATCAAAAAGACCCAGCAACCCCAGAAGAAAAAACAGGAGTCATCTACAACATACAATGTAAGAACTGCAACAACCACTATGTAGGAAAACTGGCAGAACATATCCATGAACATCAACTAGTAGTCAGAAGACATAATGAAAATTCTTTAATTTCACAATATAAACAGATTTAACCATAGTTTCAGTTGGGAAAATGTAACAATTCTAGACCAGGCCAAGTCCAAAAATGCCAGGGAATTTCTAGAAGCCTGTCACTCTGACAAATTAGCCATCAATAGACACATAGACATTAACAACATCTATAGACTATGCAAAAGAGACAATCAACCAGCCCAAAAGGAAACAAAAAGACTCAAGCATCTCTCCACCAGCAATCAGCACCCAGATCAGCATAGATTAACTACAAGGTTAACATCAGACAAACAATCAAGTAAACAATACCCCAGTCAAGAAACTGCCAAAGAGCTAACAGTAAACAGCCCAACCAAAAAATCTCTAAGATCACCCCCACTAACACTGACAGGCCAAGCCACCAAAATATAAATTGACAGCAAACCACTCTCCTTACTAGCATTGATAATGTTACCTAGTTTGGGTAATGAAACATCTGTAAGAAAACAAGCAAGCTCAGAGAGAATCCCTTATTTCAACCCTGAGCTACAAATATTCTCCTTTATTGATGCATTGTTATCTCTGGTAATCCTTAACAGACTTTTTACTGACTAGAATTGAATGAAAAGGCTTTAAGGACCTATTTTTCTTTTTGATAAAATATGACAAGTGAGAAGAAGATATAATTTGTTATATTTTAAAAGAAAGTGATAAATTACTAAATTGTTTATACATGTGATGAAAGGGGGAGCCATTTCTTTATATACAGGGCTTTTTTGTCATAAACGCCCAGAACGGAGTTCCGGCACCTTTTTTTTTTTTTTTTTTTTTACAAAAAAAGCACTGTTTACATATATTTCTTTTCTTTTTCTTTAATGTTCATATTTTTATTTTCTATTTTTCTTTCCTTTTCTTCTGCACTACTTTTTATTTTTATTCTTTTTTAGTTTATATTAGTTTATATTTTTTTAATTGTAATGGTTAATAAAATTATTTTTAAAAAGCTGCAGTTTAAAGCATCTGTAGGACATCAAGTTAAAAAAGTCTGCCCCAAATGAATAAAAACATTCAAGAAAAATCAATGATAATATTTACAAGGATATAGTTCCAAGATCCCAATCTGGCAATGTCATATTGCTATCAATTCTCATGAACATGTACAACTTTAGTGTAAGTATACACTTGTACTTCAATGTGAGAATAATTCTTACTATTTGGAAACAGATACAGTTCAAAAAGTCATGTTATTTAAAACATAGGGAATATTCATAGATGTAGGAGAACACTTCCCAAAGCACAATACTCTTCTTTATCAACCAAAATCCTTGGCTTCTGTATCTTGATCTATACTCTTTATTCCACCTTTCCCCCCCAATATGTTCACTTGCCTCCCTGGAAGTAGAAGAGAGAATATTGCAGCTATAGTAATTGGTTATGCAATCTGAGCTACACCTGTGCTATCTATGAAGCAACTAAATATGCAATCTGATTTGCCAAACATTAGATAGACAGACAGACAGACAGACAGACAGATAAGCTTTATTGTCATTTTTTACTGTGGGCACAATGGCACACATTAAAAATGAAATTTAGTTGCTTGCTCTCAAAGTGTACACATACATAGCACACATTTAAACATACTATATGCAACATATGTATTATTAAAAGCTCCGTGATATTACTCCATTGCAGTCCTTTCCAAACCTTCAAACCTGATTATCAGCACTCTTTCTGATGCCACTTCAAAGTCATCAGTCCCCTACTATCACTATTATTCCTAGTTACATGACAACATCAATGTCACAAATAGCATTTATGGTAATATGCTAAAGATTGATATTTTGAGGTGGCTTCTAGGAGATAGTATACCATGTGAAGAATCTTCACAATGTTTTTACTAGCTAATTATCAGGTTAGGATTGGTTTTCTTTTATTTCATTGATTCATGCTCTTTTCAAAATCAGAATCTTTCAGTATGACAGATGTATTCAGATATTAGCCTCCACCATCCAATGTGGTTTGATCAATCATGATTTTCACATACAACATGTTAATAAGATAGAAAAGATGTGGTCTAGGTTATAAACTTTAGTCACACCTAACACACACACAGAGTATTCCTTACTAATGGCTAATATTATTTTGCCTACTATGCTGAAGTAGAAAAACACTATTAATCAAGATAGGCAGATCATCCCCACCCCCACCCAAGTCATCTTTCTTGACCCTCTTAGAAAAGCTACAAAACACCAGCTCAGCTATAAAATATTTAGGAAAAAAAAACTGTCGACAATATTAAGGAAGGATATTTGAAAGTGAAAAAAACTATTTTTTGATGCAATGTAAGTTACTTCGGAAGATATAGTATAAAGAGAAGGAGATTTATTTAATAGTAGGCTGACTGAGATGTGATTTTATCCTTGGAACTCTTTGAAATATCTCATTTATTGTTTAATGCAATTATACACAAAATGTAATTGTACTGTACTGCAGATTTTTGCAGTAATTGATTTATTATTTATAATTAGTTCATTCAATAGAAATCTAAGGAAATCATGGTCCTTTTTAGGTTGGAATCCTATGTGCATTGCAGCTGATGTTTGTTTTATAAATTCTAGAATGTACAGTCAATTCAGTGCACAGCATGGTGGTGGGGAGGTGGGAATAAAGAGGATACATTTCAATCAGATCTTGAAAATTTGGCTCCATTTTTTTAAAATGGAAAATCCAAAGCTAAAGTGTAGATTTTCTTAAAACCCTACTAACAAGCTTGGTCTCATGCAACTAAAATTAAAAATCCAAACCATGTCAAGAGCGAGTATATTTATGCCATTTTCATGCAATTCCATTTCAGCTTTTTCATATAGTTGGTTACATGCAAAAATGACATTTGGCCTGTTCTTTTCTTGGCATGAGGAGACTCGATTGCTTTATCCCTTTAAAGAAAAAGAAAAAATCATGACTCCTCAGATTTAAGAAAAGTTACTAATATTAATTTTGAGAATTTTATAATGAAGGAATTATATTCAATTCTTTGTGTATGTTAAAATCAGTTTTTATCTTTAAAACTTCCTGAAGTTAATTGGTGAGAATCATTGTATATTACATGGTTTGAACAGGAAGATAGTGGAACAAGAAGAGCTGGAGCACATTTGCAAAATAATTTCAAAAATAGTAAAATGTAGGTTAGATTTTTGAGTGGAGGCAATGGGTAAAGAGTGCTGTCATCTAATAAGGTCTGTTCTCAGTAATTACAGTGA
>NW_015397579.1:0-2124 GCF_001527695.2 Protobothrops mucrosquamatus
TTAAAGCGCACCCGGAAAGCCACTGGTAACCAGTGCAGCTCGCGCAGCAGCGGTGTTACATGGGAGCGACGAGTCCCTCCCAACACCGCCCGCGCGGCCGCATTCTGGACCAGTTGCAGTCTCCGGATGCTCCCCACAGGGAGCCCCATGTATAGAGCATTACAGTAGTCCAGGCGGGAGGTGACGAGAGCCTGAGTGATTATGATTAGTTAATGCAAGTTGAAATGAGAATGCTTAGTTTAAATTTGGTATGAACTTTCATAGTGTTAAGTCCGGAGAATAATGGCGCTTGAGACGAAGCATTTCTAACAAGTCTTTATTCTCTGCTTCCATTCTACGAACAAACCGAGCAGAGGCACGCAGGCCTCTATTTATACCTTCAGATCCCCGGGCAAGTTCAACCAATCATGAGGCGGTCTTTTCCCACCTTGCGCATGCGCACAAGGCTGGCGCCACTCAGTCTGGTCCCGGGCAGCTTTTGCAAATGCCGGGGACTCTTGCAACGTCCCGAGCCTGCTTTTGCAGGCTCAGGACACAACACCCCTCCCCCCTAGATGAAATAATACGGCACCCACATGGACGCCATCATAGTGATTGTTATATAGTTAACTGATAAGTTAAGTTACACAGTGTGTGTAAGATGTGGGACTGTTCCGTCATACAAAGACCCAGTAGCCCCAACATCGTTTACATAGTGTCAACCAGTCATAACCTCTAGTTCAATGATTGCAGTTCACATGCTCACCTTACGTAATCTGCAAGGTATTTGGGAGGGCCTTTGACCCTAAGCGACCTTCTCGGGCCTGGGGAACTTGTAGTGTTTTCCCCGTGGCTTCCCACACTAGGTGAATTTCCTTGTGGTTGTTGTGTGACTTCAGTTTGACTTTCCTGCCCGTCTCTTAGGCTTGAGAAGTCAGAACTCTGTGGATCACTATACCTGGTTGACCTACCACCAATGGAGTTTTCCAACCCCTCTGAACTCATCTCCGTGTTCCCTGACAAAGTGTGGTTTTCCTGGCTCCTTCCTGGAGTGTTAGGGTTTAGGTATGCCTCCCTGTTAGCCCTTATGCGTGGGGACATCCTTCTCTGAGCCATGTCAGCAAAGGATGTGTTTCCCCTCTGTTTTGCTTGCTCTCTTGCATGTTGTGAGTTGTGAGTGTGCTCCCAGTGACTCTCCGTATCTGGAGTATTGTTTGTGAGGTGTGGATAGTTAGTATCCCTCCGGTGGGACTCCCAGGCTGGAGTGTGTGTGGGGGTGTCTGTGTGCCCCCGTTCCCCTGAATTGCTACCTGAATCACCTGTGGAACTAGGGTGTTGGGTACCCGTGTCGTTCCCCACAACCGTTGTTGGCAGCAGATTCTGATTCTCAGAATGCATTCCCCATTCCTCCTCCCCCCCTAGAGGAGACTGAGGAGGAACCCCAGGTGAGTCCCGCCTCACACGTAATTGATCAATGTGGTGGCGAAGAACACGGCCGTCTTCCAGGGATACCTCGTAGGACAGTGGCCCCGAGACCTTGCAGACCACCGCCGGGACCCAGAGGTGTCCAGGCCCGTAGTTCCTGGCCCAGACAGGATCGCCTTCATGCAGGACCCGTGGTGGGTGTGGCTGAGACACCTGTGATGCTACACGCTCCGGATGCAGCCTGTCCAATTTAGTCATGAGCCGACGACCCCAACGGAGTTCGGCCGGGCACTTACCCATGGCAGTGCACGGAGTAGTACGATGTGCCAGAAGAAAGTCAGCCAACCTGTGATGCCAATTGCCATAAGTCAGCTTCTTGAGGGCGTCCTTGGTGACGCGGACCATCCGTTCAGCCAGACCATTGGTGGAAGGATGAAAAGGAGCCGAAGCAGCGTGGCGGATCATGTTGGCCTGTAGAAATCCCTGAAACTCAGTAGAAGTAAATTGAGGACCGTTATCTGACACCAGAACATCTGGCAACCCGTGTGCAGCAAAAATGTTTCTCAACACTTGAATGGTCTTGGCAGCTGTGGTAGAAGACACAGGCACGACCTCCAGCCATTTGGAATGGCTGTCAACAACAACCAGGAAGAATTGTCCCTGAAAGGGCCCAGCGTAATCTACATGTATTCTAGACCATGGAGTGTGCGTTTCCTCCCA
>NW_015397579.1:4296-7329 GCF_001527695.2 Protobothrops mucrosquamatus
GCACAGAACCCCACCCTGTTTTGGCTGGGCACCCTGGTACCTTTCAGATTCAATTCTTCCTTCGGTTGTACCTTCTGTCGACCCAGGCAGACCGCAGCGATGTGGCCCTTCTTTCCGCACGCTCGGCAAATGGCGGAACGGAACCGACATTCCGCTCGCTTGTGGCGTCCACCACATCCGAGGCAACGAAGCTCAGCTGTGCCCTTGTCCTGACGATCTTTGGACCTCCTCCCAGCTGCTTGGTAAAGCTTGTCCACCTCTTCTTCAGGATCTTCTTCCGAATCCTCGCGCACGTCTTCCTTGTGAATAGTGGCAGTCTCTGGAACGTTTCGCTTAGGCCGCATGTTCTTGACCGCACCACCTGCAGCTTCTTCAGCCGAAACCTCTCGCAGAGCATCTTGGAAGGAGACATCTTCCCTGGCGAACAGCCTCTGCTGTAAGTCTGTGTTCCTCAGTCCACACACGAAACGATCGCGCAGTCTTTCCTCTAAGTCCTTGAAGTCGCATGGTTTAGCTGCTCTTCTCAAGGCCGCAACGTAGTCTTTTGCTGATTCTCCAACTCGCTGATCTCTCTGTTGAAATGTGTGCCTCCAAGCCATGACAGATTGCTTGGGCTGGAAATGTTCCTTTAAAGTTTTCTTCAGATCGGAGTATGATACCGTTTCCAGCGAGTCCGGGGCGATTAAGCTCTCGGTGATCTCAAAGGCGTCTTGCCCACAAACGCACAACAATGTGGCAGCCTTTAAGCCTTCCTCCCGAATCTGGTTTATGCGGAAATACGTCTCGACTCTTGCCACATAAGATTCCCACCTCTCGGGGTGAGAGATGTCGAATTCCGCTAAACGCCCAACTTTCGCCATGATCGAGGATCAGGGTCTTCTTCTGCAGCCGCACGCACCCTCCAGCGATTTCGTACTGGCAGGATAATGCTGACTTTCACGCCGTTTTCTCTTCCAGACTTCTTTGGGTGAGTCTTCAAGCTTTCCTAGCTGTATAGACTGAATCCCACCTTCATCGCCAGTGTTAAGTCCGGAGAATAATGGCGCTTGAGACGAAGCATTTCTAACAAGTCTTTATTCTCTGTTTCTATTCTACGAACAAACCGAGCAGAGGCACACAGGCCTCTATTTATACTTTCAGATCCCCGGGCAAGTTCAACCAATCATGAGGTGGTCTTTTCCCGCCTTGCGCATGCGCACAAGGCCGGCACCACTCAGTCTGGTCCCGGGCAGCTTTTGCAAATGCCCGGGACTCTTGCAACGTCCCGAGCCTGCTTTTGCAGGCTCAGGACACAACACATAGCACATAGAGAAAGAGTTTGGTTACACATTACAGGGTGGATGCATGATTATCTAAATTAGGGGTGTCCAATCTTGGCAACTTTAAGACCTGTGGACTTCAACTCCCAGAATTCCCCAGTCAGCTGTACCAGTCCACAAGTCTTAAAGTTGTCAAGGCTGGACATCCCTGGTCTAGATCCTGATAAATTTAAGTGGACTCTGAGAATTATATACTCTAGGTATTTGCCAGTTCATAACCACTGCTGAATAATAGGACTACACATGCTTCAAAAATGTTCTGGAAGAAATGTTTCAGACATTTCTTAAAAGCCTTACACCTCTCTGTTAGACATTTAACCATGAGACTTTTTCAGGCTTCAGTAGGACCCTGGAAAAAGAAAACACTGCCACTTTAACTTGTTAAAGTGAATGCAACATTTAAAGATGCAGTAGCATTCTGAGGATTACATAAAGCCTGGAAAAGTGAGGCTGCTCAGATGAATGGCACAGAGATGGTGCATTTGTGCATAGTCCAAATCAGTTCTGCTCTACTGAGTAAATATGTAGCCCAAAATGTAAAGAATCCATGCTTTGTATTAATTAACATTTCAGTAATAGTTATAGAAATCCTTCAGCTATGTGCTAAAGATAATCAAACAGAGAAGGAAGATTTGACCTCAGATTTTTTTTTGGCTTTTTGAGTGCTGTTTCCTGTTGGTCTGTGGGAAATAGCTTGGGAGGTAAGATGAATGAGCTTAGACAATGGTCTGATAAATGAAACTTGAGTCTGAAGCGAGAAGGGTGGAAAAATCATCTCAGAAGGGGAGAATAAAAAAGGAATAACAATGAGAGACAGGAGGGATACTTTTAGACTTGTAACCTTCCTGTTTGTGCTTCTTGTTTGGACTACCTTGCAAGGCTAACACATGCCCAGAGACACAGCTATGTGTTGCCAACTCTGTTCTGATCCGTTGCTTGAAGTCAGTGTTTAAATAATTTTTGAATGCTACACCAATGAAATGTGAGTAACCCCATCCCAATACACAGCAAATCTCTCTTTGTCCTGCAGGGATTCATTATTTTGTGAATCCGAAACTGGTAAATGGAGAGCTTTCTTTCTATTATGTGTTAACATCAAAATGTTGTATTTATGGGAGATTGGACTACTAATAGTCTGATTGTGCCACCTAATAGCCTGACTTTAAGGTATAGTAGCATTTTTCCCACTTACTTGGAAAGGAACATGATATGCATAAAGAACATTTTTTTTTATCATAAATAGGTATTGAACAAGTCAACAGTTTTTAGAGAAGAATATTTAAATACTTAAATTAGATAAGATAACCATAGGTTGGCAAGATTTTAAAATGGCAGTTCATGGATTTCAAAGATGGAATAACAAAGAGAATAACATTTGATCAAATAAAATCTAATTTTAGTAAAAATCTGTAGTTCAAAGGGACCTTATTTACTTATTTATAAATCACATTTATAGGCCACCCACATTATAACGACTTTGGGTGAGAAAGACAATATATAACAATGCAAACAAAAAACAAGGCAAATGTGCAAAGATATTCATTTTATTTTCTGAATTTCCTGTTCAATATTTGTTGCAGCTGTATATCTAGCCTAAACTGCATTTTAATTTCTTTTGTGGTATGATATGTATCCATAAAACTACTTCTGAAAAAAAGCACAAATATTTTGAGAAATTATTGTGCAACAGTTTGCATACTCAACTCCTTCATTT
>NW_015397579.1:16769-18047 GCF_001527695.2 Protobothrops mucrosquamatus
GCTCCTCCTGGTCGCGCCAAACTTGCCCCGAGCAGGGAAAGGTGGAAGTATGGTGAGGAGGGAGGGAGCGGCGGATACTGGCTTCAGTCCAGCCGGTGCTTTTTGTTGTTGTTGTTGTTGTTGTTCCTGTTGTGGCAGTGAAGAATGCTGTGGCTTTCGGACAAAAAAGATCCTTAAGGGGAGGACCTGCGCCTGTACCTTTATTTGGACCAAACCCTTAGTGCAGGGGTAGGCAACCTTGGCTCTTTTATGCTTCGTGGACTTCGATTCCCAGAATTCCTGAGCCAGCATAGCTGGCTCAGGAATTCTGGGAATCGAAGTCCACGAGTCATAAAAGAGCCAAGGTTGCCTACCCCTGCCTTAGTGGAAGGCAGTAGCTGAGAGTGTGGGGCATAAGCATCAACGGCGGTTTCTTGGGTTACCTGCTGCTGTGGGTTGCAGGTGTTTGGTTTGGAATGGGAAAGTGACTTGAATTCTTTCAGGTTTCCAGTGGGGGGGAAAAAGGGACTTAAACTCTCCTAGAAAGTATCTATAGCACAACACTACAGACTCGCCGGGCAAACGGTTGGGAGGAGAGGCGTGGCGGTTGCTTTCCTCTCGCTTTTTTTGAACGGTCCCCAAACTTTCTGACTGAATTTAAGGCGGGGTGGTTTCCCTCACAGTAGACCCGGGGCCAGAAATTACGCACTGCAGTCAAAAGTCAGGGAAAAAACTTTTGGGCAGAATCCGAGATGCCTGACAGGCTTCGAGGGTTTCATCCTCCTGCACGAGTGTCCCCTTTTATTGTTTTCATTTCCCACCGCTCCGGGTTTTTCAAACACCGGCAAGCCCACCGGTTGCTGTACGGTAGTTTTAGCGTTAGAGAAGTGCAAAGCGCGGCAAGGTGAGGCGAAGCGAGAAAGCGGGTGTATGTGTGTGTGTGTGGGGGGGGGGCTTGGCTTTGAGGCGCGAAGCTCCGCCATTGGGTGTTTTCTGCGACCGCGGCTGCAAATTGGAAGCACTGCGGGGATTCTCTGTCTCCCTCTCTCTCTCCCCCTCCTCTGCCCCCCCAATTCGTTTTACAGATGGAGCGACATTTATATTGCTGAGAAGAAACGGAAGGACGGGGCGGCGGCTGGGTGCGCGCGGGCTGTTTATTTTATTTTTATTTTTCAAACTGAGGGAAAAACTGAGGGAGAAAGCGCCGCTGTCTTCTTCCCGTAAAGAAGGGAAGTACAGAAACGAAGAGGATGGGCTGAAGAGATTCATAAGACGGCGGGGTGGTGGGGGGGGTGGGTG
>NW_015397580.1:0-1755 GCF_001527695.2 Protobothrops mucrosquamatus
GAATGCACCAACACTGGAAGTTTTTAAGAAGAAACTGGACAGCCATTTGTCCAAAATGGTATAGGGTTTCCTGCCTGAGCAGGGGGTTGGACTAGATGACCTCCAAGGTCCCTTCCAACTTTATTATTATTATTATTATTATTATTATTATTATTATTATTATTATTATTATTATTATTATTATTATTATTATTATTATCTTTTTTCTAATGTGATGACCAAATAAGATGCAACTATACCCTTCCAGGTGTGGTCTTACTAAGGATTTATAAAGTGGTACTAATATTTCACTTGATTTTGATTCTATGTCTCTTTTTTTACAACCAAGGATTGTAAATCTAAAAAATATGATATTTGAGTTGTGCTATTCAAATGCATCTAGAAATAAATCCCATTGACATAATTAAAATTACTTCAGAATAGACATGCATAGGACTGAACTCTAGACACTCTACCTGCTGAATTAGGGCTTTTCTTCTTTTTATTATGCTTAGTTTTCAGGTTAACTTCAAAAATCAACTGCCAAATCTCTTTTAAAAGAGTATCTAATCGTATAAAAATGATACCAAATTTATTACAGTAATTGTAATTTTTTTTCATTAAAAAGCTTATGTCAGAAGGTTGAACTGTTTCAGCTAACATTACATATGCACTTTCTGTACCTAATTAGCAGATAATACTTTGGACACTTGTAAGGTACAATTCAAAAGCCTTGCTTACAACAGTGTTTTGTATTTGGCAAATAAATCATCATGGCAATTAAATTCCTTGCTATCCTGGAAACGTTACTCTACTGTTGTAATAATGGAGGATAACACTGTCAATGCGATCAATCAAGAAGCCATTCTTTCAATAATTGTAGAATTTATGACTAGTCATTTTTAGATGTGCTACAATTCAGTATCCCAAGTAGGCAAAATTTACTACGTTTCAAATAAATATAATGTATGTGAACTTATCATTCAAGTGATCCATGTACATAACATTTCTCCCAACCCGAAACTCCTTTGTGTCTGCTTCTTAACCCCCAGTTCTTTATCTAGCCTTTGGAAAATTTTGGAAAAGTAAAATAAAGTACATTATCCTCTTGTTGTGAAAATGCTTTTAAGACATTGAAATTAAGAAAAGAAATATGCATCGGATAAGGTCTCTATTAGATGTTACTCATCAGCCATACTCAAATAACTACCAAAATGTTTGTCAAACTATAACTCACATTCTCAATATATGCACCCAGTTTTGCATTTAGACTTACCAACTTGACATATTACTTGGTATTATGATCTGATTTCACTTTTAGGAACATCTACCATTTAGAAAGGGTTTAACCATTACTGTATGTAAGAGTTAGGCTTAGGACCAGGTTACTCACAGGACCATCTCTCCCCAATTTTTTTCTTCCTGTCCTATCTGGTCTGGTAGGAAGAACATGCTCTGAGTTCCATCATCTAGGGAATGTCAATGGCACCGTCCTAGTGAAACATAATTCCCCCTGAGATTAGATTGGCTCTGTCGCTGTTGAGCTTTCATAATACTTGGAAAACTTGGTTTTGTACTCAAACTCTAGATCCTGGGTGTGGTTTAGAATCTACAGCCTGGTGTATGGATGATGAATTAGATCAAGTCTGGATGCTATCTGTTTTTATTTTCATCTTCTATTATGTAATTTGTGTTGTTATTGGTTTTATTGTAAGTCACCTAGAGTCAATAAAAGTTAAATGGGTAGCTATGAAAAATGGGTTAATAAATAATACA
>NW_015397580.1:5428-7329 GCF_001527695.2 Protobothrops mucrosquamatus
GGCTTTTCCAGCAAGCGGGCCTGACCTAAGGAGGATTTTATTTAGGGACGATTTTAGGTATAATTTTAATTGGAACACAGCTTCGAATATTTGGTTTTAATTTGGTTTTAGAGGGGTTTTTATTTTTATTGATATGTGTATCTGTTTTAATATGCTGTGCACCGCCCTGAGTCCTGCGGGAGAAGGGCGGTATAGAAATCAAAATAATAATAATAATAATAATAATAATAAATAATAATATAGCGTGCTCATAAAAAGCTCGCTCGCAAAGAAGTCTTGGGCCGAACAGTTGATAGGCGCGACAGAGCTTATGCGCCAAACAGCTGATAAGCGCGACTTTTGAATTTCGTCTGGAGACTGACTTCCATATATATGCTTATACCACTGTGACTTCTTTGCGAGCTATTTGCTTACTGTATACTAGCTTCACAGAGTGGTCCCTTTTTCCTAGTGTACTTCAGTTTTCAGTTTCTAGCAATAATTGCCATGCTCTACCATTTGAAAAAAAAATCTTTTGGATTACATTCCTAGTTATGGATGAGGTGATGATATCCTGAGGTGACTCAGTTCCATAGATTAGCACTTTAAAGCCCAAAACATCCTTCAACCAGCAACTAAATATACATCCTAAATGGTTATTGGTGAAAAATGGGATTTATTTATTTATGCATCTTTTATCTCACATCAGTTCATACCAGTCAGCTTTTAGGAGTCTTGTTTATGATTATTTAAATTTATAATAATGTGTTAGACATTTTTCTCTAGCACATTTCTGTAAAATTGCTCGGATATTGTAAATGTGTTCAAATATCTTCTGCACAGATTTATGATGATGTATTTTATAGAGTTTTGAAGTTGTGGGATCAATTGTAAATGCTTATTAGCATCCAAACTGCTATTTACTGTTTTAAATATATAAATTCTTCGCTTTCATTTTCTGCTTTGAGAATAGTATATAGAATTAATCATGTCTTTTTTTTAATGGAGTTTGTTTACCATGGCCAAAAGAACTCTATGAATAACTAAATGTGGATCTGAGAATATTTTTTTTTCAAGAACATTAGCAATGATTTTCGTAATTGACCAGTTATGTAATTTATTGTTGTTATCCTAGATGTTTTTATTTAAGACTGATTTACTGTATATTGTTAATGTTTGTAAGCAACAATGCCTACAAACATGCTTACAAAAATTCTGTCAAAGGCAATTTTGAATGCTGCTAAAGTAGGATGGTTCATACAGATAGTTCTCAACTTAAAACATTTTATTTAGTGACTGTTCAAAGTTACAACACTGGAAAAAGTGACTTACAACATTTTTTTTCATATTTACGACCATTGTAGCATCCCCATGGTCACTCATTTCAAAATTCTGACACTTGGCAACTGACTCGTATTTATTTATTTAATTATTTTTAAACATATTTTATTGGATTTTTGTTTCTTAGAACAAAGTGCTTGAGACACACCATGGTGCTGGGGTAATCAAACATCCAAAAATAAAACCATATATGAATAACTCAAATCAATACATTAAATATTCCCTCTCTATTTCCCTCAAATAACATAATATATTTAAAATAGTCCATTTCTAGATTAAATTTCTATAAATTCTAAACCTGTTTTTAAACCTTAAAAATTATAGTTACCATAGTCAACTTTAACCTTAAATAAACGCATTATCACTTCAGATATCCTTTCCAGATATATTCTAGTTCTGATCTCTTAAGTCCTTAATTTTATCACAAGTCTTGTTTATTTCTTTTTCCACTACACACTATGTATCCTGATTAAAATAAAATATTAGTCTACCCTATACATATATAGTCCATCAATCAATCAATCTCTTTAACCTAGCAAAATAATATCAAATCTTAAATCATTTCAGTCTGTTTGGTAAGA
>NW_015397581.1:0-7329 GCF_001527695.2 Protobothrops mucrosquamatus
GCAGAACATGATTATCCCATTCACAGTATGATCTCTGTGTGTCTCATGTAAGGAAGATGAAGAAACATAAGCACCAAGGGTTAGACTAATGTGGGGTAATTAAAAAGAAAAAAGAAAACAGCTGGCTATCACATAGACACATCTAACTGGTAATACATAAAATTAATATGCTCTCATTGTAGGATCTCAGACTGTGCAGCATCAGTTATATGATTGTAATATAAATTGTTGCCTTTGTTTCCTTTATTATACTTTGCCCTACTTATGGTTCATAAATACTGATTCGTGTTCCAAAATTGAATGTTGACATAAGCTATTGCAGTTCTAACATACATATTTATAACATATTACTTTACCTTCATAATATACTTTAAATCCATGAGCACTCACTGCAAAGTCACTGGTTAATCGTAATGAAAATACAGATTTTGTGGAGGTCACAGGTGGAGGAAGATGAAATCCTGTTAACCTGAAAGCAAGCAAACAAACAAATCCTGATTATTACTTTAATTTATTATTTTGCACTCAGATAAAGTAAGCTGGAGTCCGCCTGAAATAATTCTGAGGTTATTTTCTCTGTCATGTTGCTTAAGGAAGGGCATGCCCTCTTCAAAACCCATTAAGATCAATGCATAAGATGAAACTCCACAAAACCTTAGGGTACAATTAAGTAATTTCCACCAAAAGCTGGAATTTATCTTAAAAAGTCAGAGCGGCCAAACAACTCGGGTTAAAAATTAATTTTAGCCAATGACTAACATATATAATATGCGCTCAAGATTTATTTTATACCATTCCAGCCTGAAGGATGGAATTTAGAAGATCTTATGAAACCGAAATATATATCCCTTACAAATCCTGGCTGAATAGGATCTAACAGCTATGCTCCAGTTTTGGTCTCGCTTCCTGGTATTCAGGATGCTGCTTATAAACGCTATGTGCTTAGAGCTCAAAGCATTGTTAGAGACCCCACACACACCCACTTTATGGTCTGGTTTTGTTGCTCCCCTCTGAGAGGAGGTTTTGAAGTATTTCTAGCAGGACTACCCAATTCTGTAATAGCTTTGTTCCTTATGCCATCCGTCTGGTAAACTCGCAACATTCGTTTTTCTCATCATGTACATGTATACATAACCCGAACTAGACTATTGTTTCTGTGTTGTATAATATATGTGGGTATATGCATAATTCTGTATTTATTTATTTATTTTTGTCATATTTATGTATTGTATATCGGAGGTGGTGATCCTTTGAGAGCTGAATGCAACAACATTTTATTTTAGTGTACACTTAAAGTGACAATAAAATTATTATTCTATTCTTATTCTATTCTAATATATTAATAGTGCCAGAACAAATATTTATCTTAATCTAAAAATGATTATTATTTTTTCCTTCCTGAAAGGTAAGGTATTGAGAGAAGACTTTTGTTTTCCTTTTGATATATGCAGCACCAAAAAGGAGACATATTATCAGGCCAAGCCCAAAAACACATAGTGATATCAAATTGAACCCAACCCTTTATTTGTTTATACCTAATGGACAGAATCTTACTAATCTAAAGCTATAGCTTTACTTCTAATCCTACTTGATAGATCCTGAGAGATTCTAGGGTGTAACTACTCTGAACCTCTTCTCTTTCCCCAGCCATTTTAGGAATGTGCAGTCTTTCAATCTGGACTTTTCTCTGGGATATACTGCCACCTCCCTGGGAAACTGTGGTGCTGCCAAGATCCCCTTCCACTGCTTCTCCAGCTAAACATTTCACCACACATAGTGAGTATCTCCAGCTCATCAAATCTGCTTTCCAATTTTTTTTTTAATGTAGTACTTATATCTTTTCAGATTGTGCTGTGAAGAATATACATTATAAGCAAGGGCCTTTCTTCTTATCCATGCCACTCCTCCTACTTGTACATGGATAACAAATAATTATACATGCTAGGTATGCATATGGCAAGTTATCATGAATTTGTCAGAGGAAAAGCCATCTTTGTGAAGTTTTATTGGGCTTTCCCAAGTGCATTTGAAATAAGAGGACAGGAAAATAGTGGCTACAAGGAAAGCCATCTTGTATTCTGAAAAAATATATGACCGTACTACTTCCTATGTCATAAAATTATTCTGGATGATTTGCTTCATGAGTTAAATGTAATAAAAGTTATATTTCCATCTGTTCTGCATTTTATCCAATATCTCTGACTTGTTTTAATTTTAGCATTGACTGACGAAGTGGTTCATACAAAGTAATAATCATTTCTTTGCAACAGTTTCTATTCACACTGGATATAATGGAAATTAAGTAGGCATAATTCAAAATTAAAAGAGAAAGAAATGCCGATATTTGGCAATCAGAGACAAAGTTTTCTCTGTGCTAAACAGCAATGTCACATTTAGTGAGTTGAATATATTTTATTTTTAGCTCCATTTTTTTAAACTTCATGTTAAATGTTAAACTTAAATATGTTATCTTTCAGGCCTAGAACTTCAGTTAATTTTTTTCTTTAGAGGCATTCCCTAATCGTCACCTTATATATGAGATCAGTGTGGTACAATATTTCTCTTCCTAGACTGGAGACCGAGATTCAAATCCACAGAAACTGACTTAGTAACGTTGAGCTAGTTCCTGTCCTCAGCCAAATTTATCTTATAGGGTTGCTGTGGAAAGGGTAATCCCATATAAATAGAATAGGATTTTAACAGAATAACAGAACAGAATAACAGAGTTGGGAGGGACCTTGGAGGTCTTCTAGTCCAACCCCCGTTCAAGGAGGACACCCTATATCATTTCAGACAAATGGCTGCCAATATCTGCCTAAAATCCTCCAATGATTCAAGCACTCACAACTTCTGGAGGAAAGCCATTCCACTGATTAATTGTTTTCACTGTCACAAAATTTCTTAGTTCAGGAAATTTCTCCTTAGTTCTAGGATGAACCTCTCTTTTATAAATTTCTAGCTATTACTTCTTGCCCTGTCCTCAGGTACTTTAGAGAATAGGTTGACACCCCCCCTTCTTTGTGGAAGCCCCTCAAATATTTGAAACACTTCTATCATGTCACCCCTAGTCCTTCTTTTCATTAGGCTTGGCATGTTCAATTCCTGTAACCTTTCTTCATATGTTTCAGTCTCCAGTTCCTTAATCATCTTTCAATTATGGTTCAGTTACGTTTCTCTTACTGACCAGTGTAAAAAATAAAAAGAAGTAGAGCAAAGTATATAGATACATCTAGTCAAGTTAATAACTATTTTTTTTTCTAAAATAAAATAAAAATATAAGTGGAGAGGTAGGAAGGGTGCATTTTTAGCACAGCAATGAACATGTCTTCAGAGCATTTGGATCACTTGTATTCTGTTTGATGTCTACCAACATGGCTGGCTGGAGAATTTTAGAAATTGAAATCCATACATCATAAAGTTGTCAAATTTAAGAAACACCAGTAAAGTCTTCCTGTGCCACTGCTGAGTTGGACAACATAATTAAAATAAATAAATCAAAATAACACCACTTTTGACAATGCATATGAACGAACACAAATGGAAACAACATGAGATTTATATTCTCCATAATGACACTCCAATATCATTATGTAGATTTGCATCTGTTGGAATTTTGGGTAATCTTTCAAAAGCAGCTTCAGATAATAGAAATAGCTACTTAGACTTATATACTGCCCTGTATTGCTTTACAGCACTCTCTGGGTGGTTTACATTGTCAGCATATTACCCCCAACAATATGGATCCTCATTTTATCAATTTCAGAAGGATGGAAGGCTGAGTCAACCTTCAGCCCTATCAGGATCAATCTCTAGGATGTAGGCAAAGTTTGCCTGCAATACTGCAGTTTAATCATTCCTCCACCACAATACAATAATACATTTTAGAGATGATATTTTGCATATTATATAGACAAAGATAGTCAAATTTTGGAGTTTACTATTTAAGACTATGCAAGACATTGGATAGTTCAGTGGTTCTCAACTTTTCTTCACCATGAACCCCTTTGAATACCTTTTGTGGCCATGGATTATGGCCACAAACCTACAAGATTTAGTCCACAATTTAAATCATAACATTTCTTCAAGCCTTTTTGGACCTCCTGTGATGACACTGCAGCCCCCCCGCCCCAAGGATTCACAGACCACAGGTTGAGAACCATTTATATAGTTTGAATGATTCAATGTTCTATTTTTTAACTGTTGAATTGCCTTAATTGGGGTAATTTTCCTATTTTAATTTATTTTTCCCCCTGATTTTATCCCTCCCCCATGAGTTTCTTTCTATGTAAGTATATTCAGATACTACCAAGAGAAAAAAGTGTGTTCAAATTCACTATCATCAATACTTCATCCATATGGAAAACACACTAGATTAACACAATTTTTGTATATACTTAACAAAGCTTTAAAATGATAAAATATATTTCTGCACTTGAAGAAAATTACCCAGCATGTATGGCATGCCCTTAAGACATGGTTATTCCAACTTGCAGGACTGGCCTAGGGGAAAAAATTTTTAATGGGGGTTTTAAAGTAATTTTTAACTACTAGACCAATTATTAATATTTGTTTTTAATTATGTTTTTAATTTGTAGTTTTTTGGTAGTAGCATTTTATCTGGTTGTTAGCCGCCCTGAGTCCGCAAGGAGAAGGGCGGGATATAAATTAAATTAATAAATAAATAAATAAAATAAAATAAAAATAAATCTATGAATGGTAAGTTTGGAGGGAGATTATTACTTTAATGAGCTTTTTAGATGAGTGTGCATTTAAAGAACTACTTAACAACTTTCATTCTGAAATGGTACAGCAGCTGTCAGCCACATGGTATCCTCTAGCTGTGTCTAAATCTGAGAACCTAAGAAATCTGGAATGCCTTACTAATTTGGGTATGGCTGAGATTGGTGATCTTTTTTTGTTCTTTATAAATACAAAATCAATATTAGTTTGGACTTCTCACATTCATTAAACTTCCAACAATTCTTTTCCTCCCCCTAGAAATCATTTTTTTCAAGAGCCAAATACTAACACAATAGATTTGCTAAAGTTTGCCAATAGAGGTTTTATTCACAGTCATTTTGAAAGCTTCACTACCATTTTCTGCTCATCTAAATTAGCTACAGTTACTATCTAAAGGGTAAATGGAACAGTCATGCAGAGTCAGCATGAAATACTGAACTGGCTTGGTGAACATTAAAAAGAAGAGAAATGGGAACCACAGGAAAATCTTCATAAGTTCTCTGCATGTTCCATCATATTTGAGCATGACAGAAGCTGGTGGCCTCTTTTGAGGAAAAAAGCTAATCTTTTTTACTCAGAAACTTCCAGTTTTGTAAAGAACTCTAAGATAAAATGGGTTAAACCTTTTTGATATAATATACAGATGAACCAATGGATAGATACATGGTTAAAAGGATTGAAATTTAGATTGTGTTATGATCTTAAAGATAATTTTTAGAAAATGATGTATCGTGATATCAGAGAAATTATGTAGAATGTACAAAGGTACTTCAAATGTATGTTGTAAATGTGAACGATATGAAGTGACATTTTATCATGGATGGTGGACATGTAAAAAAAAATAATCATTTTTTAATTGAAATACATACTTCGATACAGAGGATTTTAAAGATCAATATTCAGTGGAAGTCAGAACTTTTGTTTTTAGGATTAATGAATAAACAGCAAAAAAAGCCATGGAAGATTATTTCAACATATGAAATATATTGTGGCAAGATTATTATGTGCACAGAGATGGATTTGACACTACCCACTATGCAAGAATGGTTGGAGAAATTGGCATATCTCACTTATATGGATAAATTAATTTGATTAAAGAAAAGAAACTATCTACATTTTTGAAAGAGCTTGTCATTTATGTCTTTAATGACCACACAAAATAGATTATAGAAAGAAAATTATTATGATGTAACTTCAGAGACATAAGAGAGAGAGAGAGAGGTTTAAAGATAACCTCTGTGAAAAATACTGGAAGCTACCTCTATGTAACTGTTTTCTTTGTTTCTATTTTTCTTCATCTTTTTTCTTTTCTTGTATTTTTTATTTCACTTTTTTTCTTCTTTACTTTATTAGTTTGGAATAGTTTATAACTTCTTGTTTTAAAGTTTCAATATAAATCATATTCAAAAGAAATGTTAAGTTTTGCACCTAGGGAGATTAAAAACGCTCTGTCGTAAAAGACAATATAACTGTCGCTCCAGATGATTTCCACTCCTTGTTCTACAATACTCTTGCAAAATGTATATAAAAATAAGAAGAAATATGTTCACAATCAAAGCAAAAGGAAGTTAACTTATCTCTGTGTCAAGTCTCTGAAGGTTTTTTTTTAATAAAAAAGCTGGCTTGTTTTTTGTTTGTTTTTTTATGCTGTGAATAAGCTTCCATTGTAATGAAGATGTATTGGAAGCAAGAATGGTTTGGCAGGATAAAAAGATAGAGCGATCTAGTAAACAGTGTCAGTATAAACCAAATTTATTATATAGTTATTATACACAGAGCTTTTTTTCTCATAGAACTCCCAGAACGGAGTTTCGGCACCTTTTTTGGATGGAACCTTGTAGAGTAGGCAAGGCGGGTTGTATGACGTGTGTGAGTTCCGGCACCTTTTTTTTTTTTTAGAAAAAAAGCACTGGCTATACAAACCTTCCCTTTCTTATCTCATGTTTTACATTTCTTTGATATAGGTCTTATACCTGTTCTGTGCTCTGTGTGAGTTGCTTAACCTGAAAAGGGATAGTGTAATGAATATGTTTGTATGTGTGTATGCCTTTTTCTGCCAAGTGGCTCCTAAAAGACATTGAACTGATTAAACTTAGGATAGAATTAAGATTTAAAAATGATTTAACAGATGCCACTGCAATTCTATACAAATCCTTCAGTGAATCATCAAAAGATTCCTATAGGCTCAACAAAGGTTTCCTATAGCTTCTTGAAGATCATAAGCAGGGGATTCACTTTGATTCTTTATTAATTCATTTGATAACAATGATTAATAATGGCAGTTGTGGTTGATTGGATTTGTAAAACCATTATAACTGAATGATGGCCAACATGCCTTGAGAACTTGTAGATTAAATATGTTCCTTAAGGCAGGGGTCCCCAACCCCCGGTCCATGAACCAGTACCGGTCTGTGGCATGCCAGCAACCGGTCTGCACAAACAAGCAAAGATGCAGTCAGCACACAAAACCATGCACCTCTGGTCCCTGGTGCCAAAAAGGTTGGGGACCTCTGCTTTAAGGTATACAGTTAGTTGCTTAATTAGCTATTCAGTATGATCAGAAATAGACTTGTTATCAACTGTTAAAGA
>NW_015397582.1:0-2144 GCF_001527695.2 Protobothrops mucrosquamatus
AGATAGATAGATAGATAGATAGATAGATAGATAGATAGATAGATAGATAGATAGATAGATAGATAGATAGATAGATAGATGGATGGATGGATGGATGGATGGATGGATGGATGGATGGATGGATGATAGATGATAGATGATAGATAGATAGATAGATAGATAGATAGATAGATAGATAGATAGATAGATGATAGATAGATAGATAGATGATAGATAGATAGATAGATAGATAGATAGATAGATAGATAGATAGATAGATAGATAGATAGATAGACAGACAGGCAGGCAGGCAGGCAGGCAGGCAGGCAGGCAGGCAGGCAGACAGACAGACAGACAGACAGACAGATGGCACACATTAAAATGAAATTTAATTGCTTGCTCTCAAAGTGTACACATACACAACACACATTTAAATATACTATATACAACATATGTATAGACCTGCACCCTTTACATATAAGTAACATACTTTATGTTCTAGGAATCCATAAAATACAGTTCGTGTGGTTACCCTCCATGCATTTAAGAAACGTCTATCCTATTAAACATGACATCTGGGGGCAGGGTTTGTTTGTTTGTTTGTTTTTTGAATAAGAGGTGGCCCAAACTTTCTGGATAGACGTTCGAACCCCTGGGAAGAAGGTCTAAAGATGTTCTGTAGTTTCCAGCCTCAGCTATGTTTTCCAAAACTGCCGCGGCTGGCTTCCTCCTCTATGTAAGCTAAGTTCCAACTATCCAAGTTCCATCATAGGCAGCCTGGAACATAAGGAGCCAGTGAGAATTGCTTTTTCTGAAGCTCATCAAAAACCTCTTTGTTGTGCGACGTTCTCCCTCATTTAGGGGAAAAGAAAGAGAAAACTGTCAACGCTGCAAATACTGTATATTCTTGCTTTGACAATATGCAGAACTGTCTGGTATTTTTATAGTTAAACCAGGCAACAGGGAAAAAGGGAGGAGAATAAGGATAGCCCGGGAGAAAGAAACCGGAAGTAAATCACATCTTCCAAGTTGATTGGAAGATGTGAACCATGACCCCAAAATAAGGGGGGGGGGGAAATGCTTAGAATGTATATGCGTAACGGAAAAGAAGCCAGACTTAAGCATTTCCACCATGCTGTGCTGACGTATCTGTAACCTTAATAAATGCTTTTAGGAGAAAATATGCCTGAAAGTCCCTTTAAGTGTTTCGTTAATCAGACACATGACAAAAACACAATAGCATTATTTTTCCTCCCTCCCTGTGTTTTTCCTTTGGGGTCCAGGCTTAAAATAACGAGTGCTTAAGGCCGGTGTGTGTGTGTGTGTGGAAACATTCTGAGAGGTAGCCCTAAATTTGAGAATATCTATATGCTTCAAGGCATCGTAGCTCAGGCAAATTTGTTTTTTCCACAAAAGCGCACGCACCATTTCTGCTTCTCCGGTTGTACCTTCTCCCTAAATTGAAACGGCTCTTAGGATAATAAGAGGGGATCAAAGGCATCCGTGCTCTTGCTCCGATGATCATCTCGGCCTTATTTTTATTTTTAAAATGTAGCCTAGCAGGAGACACCTATGATTACAGCCTGTCTCTCAAATGCGTTCTCATCCGAGAGGAGATGAGATGTGGCTGTGTTGTTTTAGCAATGGCAATAGCACTTAGACTTATATTTAGCCCCATAGTGCTTTACAGCACTCTCAGGGCAGTTTACAGAGTCAGTTTCTTGCCCCCAAAACAATCTGGGTCCTCATTTTACCGACCGCGGAAGGATGTAAGGCTGAGTCAACCTGGAGCTCCATCAGGATCGAACTCCTGGCTGGGGGCAGAATTTGCCTTCAATGTTGCATTCTAACCACTGCACCTTCAGAGAGGGAGGGAGGGAGGGGGAAAGAAGGAAGGAAGGAAGGAAGGAAGAAAAAGGAAGGAAGGAAGGAAGGAAGGAAAAGGAAGGAGGAAAGGAAGGAAGGAAGGAAGGAAGGAAGGAAGGAGGGAAGGAAGGAGGAAGGAAGGAGAGGGAGGAAGGAAGGAAGGAAGGAAAAGGAAGGAGGGAAAGAAGGAAGGAAGGAAAAGGAAGGAGGAAATGAAGGAGGGAAAGAAGGAAGGAAGGAAGAAAAAGGAAGGAGTGAAGGAAGGGAACGAGGGAAGGAGCAAAGGAGGAAGGAAGGAA
>NW_015397582.1:5664-7329 GCF_001527695.2 Protobothrops mucrosquamatus
CCATGTAGAGAGCGTTACAGTAGTCCAGGCGGGAGGTGACAAGAGCATGGGTAACTGTGCGCAAGGCATCCCGGTCCAGAAAAGGCCGCAACTGGTGTACCAGGCGTACCCGGTAAAACGCCCCCCTGGCCACAGCCGTCAACTGGTCTTCCAGTGTCAGCCGTGGATCCAGGAGGACACCCAGATTGCGTACCCTCTCCGAGGGAGCCAAAGTTTCACCCCCTATAGTCAGCGACGGAGTCAGCTGACTATGCCGAGGCGCCGGCAGCCACAGCCACTCGGTCTTGGAAGGGTTGAGCCTGAGTCTGTTCCTCCCCATCCAGACCCTTAAGGCCTCCAGGCATCGGGCCATCATGTCAAGGGCATCATTGGGGTGGCCTGGGGTGGAAATGTACAGCTGAGTATCATCAGCGTACTGATGGAAGTCCCTCCCTCCTCCCTCTTTCCCCACATTTCTCCCTCCCTCCTCCCTCTTTCCCCACATTTCTGTCACTGTCTGTCTCTCCCTCCCTGTCTCCATCTCTGTCTCTCTCTCCCTTCCTCCCTGTCTCTGTCTCTCTCTTACTCCCTCCATTCCCTCTCTCTCTCCCTCCCTTCCTGTCTGTCTCTCCCTTCCTCACTCCCCTCCACCTCTCCTACCCTCCCTCTGTTCTCTTTCTCCTTCTCCATCTCTGTCTCTCTGTCTCTGTCTCTGTCCTTCTCTTCCTCCCTCCCTCCCTCCTTTCCTTTCCCTCCCTCTCTCTCCCTCCCTCCCTCCTTTCCTTTCCCTCCCTCTCCCTCCCTCCCTCTCTGTCTCTGTCTCCCTCCCTCCTTCCCTCCCTCTCTCTGTCTGTCTCTCTCCCTCCCTCCTTCCCTTCTTCTCCCTCTCTCCCCTCCCTCCCCATCTCTTTTTCTTTCTTTCTCCCTCCCCTCCCTCCCTCTGCCTCTTTCTCTGTCCTTCTCTCTCTCTCCCTGTCTGTCTGTCTCTCCTTCCTCCTTATCTCTGTCTGTCTCTGTCTGTCCCTCCCTCTCCCTCCTTCCCTCTCCCTCTGTCGCTTCCCTCCCTGTCTCTGTGTCTGTCTCTCTCTCTCTCTCTCTTTCCCCCTCTCCTTCCCCCCTCTCCATCCATCCATCCATCCATCCATCCTTACATTCAAGGACCAGCCTATGCCACAACCCTTGTAGTATTTCCAGGCTTTTGCAGAAGAAAAAAGAAAGCCAAGACAAAGAGGACGGAGAAAGGAAGAGAGAGGGAGCGGCGTGTAAGAGGGAAAGAAAGCCAGCGCCTGGCTCAGCTCAA
The DNA here is from genome assembly GCF_001527695.2 of Protobothrops mucrosquamatus. NCBI lineage: Eukaryota > Metazoa > Chordata > Lepidosauria > Squamata > Viperidae > Protobothrops > Protobothrops mucrosquamatus. The sequence continues at coordinate 6,944 of NW_015397582.1, forward strand.
CTCGCAATGCACAGCTGGAATTAATTGGAGAGAATGCGCAGCCATGCGCCAGCAAGCCAAGGGACCAGGATGGAGCCCTGCCCTGTGGCTTGGAGACCTCTGAGCAGGGATCTGGCAGTGCACAAACTTCTTTGTTTGGCCTTGCCTAGAGGAAAGCAATGTGCTCCGTCTTTCTTTTGGCAAAATGGAGGTTCGGGATGCCTTCAGCAGAGACTAGCCAAAACCTCAGCTCCTTGAGAGCCGAGCTGCCATCTCCCTCTTGCATCTCCATGCCAAGGTCTTGGCTTAAAGGAAGAAGAAGAAGAAGAAGAAGAAGAAGAAGAAGAAGAAGAAGAAGAAGAAGAAGAAGAAGAAGGAGGAGGAGGAGGAGGAGGAGGAGGAGGAGG
>NW_015397583.1:0-2252 GCF_001527695.2 Protobothrops mucrosquamatus
AGGGGAAAATTTTTAATGGGGGTTTTAAAGTAATTTTAAATTAATCAGACCAATTATTAATATTTGTTTTTAATTATGTTTTAATCTGTAGTTTTGGGATTTGCATTTTTATCTGGTTGTTAGCCGCCCTGAGTCCGCAAGGAGAAGGGCGGGATATAAATATAAACAACAACAACAACAACAACAACAACAACAACAATAATAATAATAATAATAATAATAATAATAATAATAATAATCATCTGTACTTGAACCTTTGGTTTTTTCTGCCCAGGTTCCCCCCCCCAACCTCTCCCTGCAGCCGTCTGGCCTCCCTCCCATCCCCATTCTCTCCCCCGGGGAAGGAGGTGGGGAGGGGTCCGACCCTCCTGCCTGGGATGGGGGGGCAGTGAGGGGTCTAGGACAACTTGCATAATGTGGAAGAAATGGAGAAAGAGAATCAGGAAAGGAAGGAGGCCAAGGGAGGAAAGAAATGAAATCTGAAGGACAAAAATAATAATAAAAAAACATTTTTAAAATTATTTTAAATAATTGAATAAAATTGTTGAATTGTCCTGCAGTGAGTTGCCCCATTCCGGACAGGGAGGGCAGAAAGGATCTGGGGGGCGGGATCTTGGGGAAAGGGAAGGTAGCTGAGGAGATCAGGCAGATCCCAGGATCACAGAAGAGCCTTGGAAGGGATCCCTCTTGATCTCCTCCTTCAGCAAATGGCACAACTCTTGGGTGGATTAATAGGGGGGGCTGAGTGAGCCCCCCCCCAAGTGGGTCCTTCATAGATCCACTCCAGCTCAGAGAACTTTTGCTAACAACGTTTCTCTCCGTTGAGGGATTCTCTGATGAACAGCTAATTATATAACGTTTAAGAACATACAATTTTTAAATGTTTGGTTATTTGTAATTAAATCCTGGGATCTGGTCAGGATTTTTTTATGAACAATTAATTATCTTCCTAGGTTTGCAGGGAAGAATTTAGGAGTAAAAATGAATTCCGGACTGAATATGCGGAGAACAAAATCTGTGTTGGTTCCCCTTAAATATTCCATAATTTCCGGAAGGAGCAAATGCCCAGCATCTCCCCGTAAAATGCCTTTTTCTCTTGGGATTTGGTGGTTTTTCTCTTGTGGAAGAAAGATCTTATTTAATTCTTTGGTAGGATATTATTTTTGGAGACCCTGGCAACAGCAAATGGCAACAACTGCAGATGAAACACTTGTTTTGCACAATGAAACTTTATCAGTTGATAGAAATAAATAAGGTTTTTAAATATAAACAAATAAAACTAAAACAACAAACGTAGGCAATTTGCCAGGAATCTGGAACAGGGAACTAAACAATCCGAGACTTCAGGGCTGAATGAATGCCCGAAATTCAGTTTTAATGTTTGTGGGTGGTTTTTTTTTTTTGAATCTCTGCCCCCAATTGAGGAACCTTCCCAGATATGAAGAGGGAAGCGATTTGGCTGCAGGTGGAGCTGAGTCTGTGACCTAAAGTGGGGTTTCCAGGGGGGCTTTTCTTCCAGACCCCCAAAATTGGATGAACAAATGACTCTGAATAAAGAATAAAAACAACTAAAAGAGGGACAGGGCCCAGCAGACGAAAGAGCCTTCCCTGATTCCCTTTTCCAGACCTTTGGAAGTTCACTTTTTATCCTAAAATCCCAAAGGCCCCAGAGGTGAAGGGAGCCCCTCCCCCATTCCTGGCCTTCCGGAAAGGGGTGAGAATGGGGCTCTGGGGATTTGCTTGGGGGGCACAGAGGAGGAGGCAGCCGTGGGGCCGGTCAGCCTCCTGAAGCCCTCCCCCTTTTAATTTACTACTGCATTTTAATCATTCTTGTCTTTTAAATCCTATAGATTATTTTGGTGGTTTTATATTTTATGGGTATACCATGCAAAGTCCCTCTGTGTGAGAGAGAGATAGTTTTAAAAGTTGATAAGTAAATCAATATATTATTGATTTATTAATATAAAATATATTAAAATATTATATAGTGTATAGATTATATTGAAATATATCTATATACTGGGCAAGAGGAATCTTTCCTGGATTCTTACCCGCCCACCAGAAAAAGTATAATATTTCGTATAATATTCTGGAAAGAAGTTTTTCTTGGTAGGAGAAACTTTGGACCTTGGGAAGAGAAGGAAGTTGATGGGATCAATGGGAAGGAGAGGAATCTATTTCTTCTCTTTGGCATGTTTAATTGTCATCGTTGTAGAATTTCAAACTTTTTAATGGTAATTTATTTTTTAACC
>NW_015397583.1:5812-7329 GCF_001527695.2 Protobothrops mucrosquamatus
GGCCAGAATGGATTGCCAAAGGGGCCGTTGGGAGGGCCATCGGGGCCGCTGGTCCAGTTCTTAAAAGGCCGCCGAGGCTACCAGAAGGCCCCCAGGTCCGGGAGGGCCGCAGGAAGACCGCCATGGTCGTCTAAGGATGTCTCCGCGGCCAAGGGAGACCACCGGCTGTTAAAGAGAACCGTCGGTCCCAGCGGGGAACCGTCCCAGCGGGGAACCGTCGGTCCCAGCGGGATTTCCCCCTTGGTGGGGGTCTGGAGGGGGTGAGGAAAATGAGGGAGGGGGGAAGACCTTCCTGAGAGACCCCCCTCCATCTCCCCAGGGTGGAAAAAGGCAGGAAGTTCAGGCGGTCCAGGCCTCCGTCCGTCTGCAGGGAACGCTGGATTCCCCCCCCCAAAACCGGCAGGAAAAAGGGGGGGGGAGGGAAGAGACACCCCCCCCCCTGGGCTGGAGGGAAAATAATATCCAAGCTTCTCTCTCCCTCTTCCTTTTGGGAGCAGAAGGGAAGGGGGCCACAATAAGGATACCCACACCCATGCTCCTGGGCTCTCCCCACCCTTCAAGCCCCACCTTCCCTTCCTCCCCCCATCTTCAGCCCTACAAGCTGCCTTTGGATGCTGTTTGAGGCCTCTTTCCTGTCCCCTTCCCCAAAAGACCCCCCTGCAGCCCCCCAAGGCTACCTCAAAGGGAGGGGTTCCAGCCCCCTTCATTAAAGGGAGAGTTTGGAGGAGCAACTCAGACACCCCAATATCCCTCCCAATAGAAGCGGAGAAGGCGAGGGAGGGGAAAATTTTCAGTCTTGGGGGCTGCAGCTTTAGAGGGGTGTTCGGGGGGGTTGTGGACTTCCTTTTTCGCCCCCTCCCATAAATCTGAACCACAGTCCCTCTTTATGTGCCTGGAGGGGTGGACTAGATGCCCCTTTAAGCTCTCTTAAGACCCCCACGAGGAGTCCAGACTCGGCCAGCAGAGACTTCGGAAGGGCTGAGGGGAGGCATGGGGGGTCTCTCCGGAGACCCTCCCTCCCCCTGGTCTCCCTTGGCCCAAAGGGGCTTTTCCAAAAGGCAGCTGGACTTTCCTGGGTTTTCCCTTGAAGATGTTTCGCTTCTCATTCCAGAAGCTTCTTCAGTTCTGACTGAAGGGTGGAGGGTGGAAGGACGGACGGTCCTTGTGGTCAGTTTGAAAGTCGGTCGTTGGTTCTCTGAGGGGCCTTGAGGACCCCCAGTGGCTTATCTGAACCCTCAGGGTCCCCTGAATTGGGGGGGCAAAGGGGTGGGGAGCCTTCCTGGGGCTGCTGAAAGGACCCCTTTTGTAGGCAGGAGATGGGGGGTCCTTTCCCTCCCCCTCTGTTGAGGGAGGGCTGCTCAATTTTGATCTAGACAGTTTGGGGGCCTGTGGATCCTGGGGAGAAGGGAACCCCTAGATTCCCTAATTATCCCCCCACTTTTCTCCATCCTTGCAACTTCAGTCCTACTTGCTGCCTTTGCGTGATTTGGGGGTTCAGCCCTCTTTCCTGTCCCCCT
>NW_015397584.1:0-7328 GCF_001527695.2 Protobothrops mucrosquamatus
CCTGTCCCAACTTTTCTACTTTGAGGGTAGTTATTTTCCTTATTTTGTCAAATGAGATTTAGTTTATTTGATCCAAAACCAGCATAAAATAATATTTTTAAATTATGATTATGAATCTTCCCATACAGGTTATATTAGACAGGTCTAATATAAATATTAAATTTATAAATTAGGAATCTAAAATCCTTACATAAATAAACCATACAAATAATCACATTATGTTTAATAGTAAATATTAAGATAGGAAATATATATGTGATGCATAATACCAAAATAAATGCAATAAAATATGGTAAAATATTACTCAATGTTATGTAAACAAAGAATAAATGAAAATAGTTCAGTGTTCTATACGGACTGATTATAACTAATTGGAATGAAAAACAAACAATAAATGTACAAAAAACCAAGGAGGAGGTGTAAGAAAAAAAGGTATTTTTTAAAAAAAGATCTGGAAACTAACCTCATATACAAAATAATTCCTATCAAAAGTGATTAAATTTATTAAAAATCCTCTTTGTTGGAACCTCCCACCAGTTCAAATGTAGAATGATCATCTAGGTTGTTCTAAAGTAACAAATATGATGGATCCACTTTACTTCAAAACAAAATTCATCCACTATTTTAAAAGTAAAATTATCTGTTAATGTAAGATATTCATCAGTAAAGTTATATCTGAAACTCAAAGATTTCAATATATTTCTCACAGCATTATATGAAATATTGAAATTTATCTGCAGATAAACAGTAGATCTCTGTAAAGTTGTTTAATATCCAATTAATTTATTTGAAATGACATGTAAGAAAAAAATGACCTTTTAAAATAAAAAAAATAGATCACAACATTGGGATCTATTAACAAAATGAGAAGTGGTCAACATGACACCTAGAAAATTACTTCCTTACGTCTGACACTAGCACAAAAAAGTCATGATAATGCCATCATGTACATGTCTTGAATCTTCATTTTGCTATATTAAGGTTTGAAGGGAGTCACTCACCAGGTATTTCCAACCTTGTCCCTTTGAAGTGCCTATATTTAATGTCCTTTGCAAGGATCCAATTTGTGGCTACAGCAATTATGATGACTTCCCCAGGAATTCATCATAATTCTTCTTCATCATCATCATTATCATCATCACCACCATCATCACCATCCATAATGATGAATTCTGGGGTATTGGTAGAAACAGCCAATATCCCAGAAGATAGGCTCAAAATCCAGATGAAGTTTGATGGACTTGAACACTGAGCCCTATCTAACAAAATGAAATTCCATGGAGAGAAAAGTAAAGTTTTACACTTAGGTAAGAAAAACCAAATGTACAGGTACAGAGTAGGTGAAACTTGGTTCAATAGCAATAGCTGTAAGAGGAATCTTGGGAGTCTGAGTGGACAATCACCTAAATGTGAGCCAGTAGTGTTTTTGGACAGAGGATGAATATTACAATCTGAAATTTGAATGAGAGCCTCTCCAGATAATACATGACCCAGTGCTGAAAATAATTAAATATAAGTCTGTAAATGTTGATCTTCCAGTCTAATAATGAGAATTTTAAAACGATTCATCTTATATTTCTTTACCAGCCATCAGGTTTGAAAGTCTACTAATCAAATTTGCAATAATTGTTTTAGATTTACAAATATTGTTTAAGTATGCCTTCTCCATTAGGGTTTTCTGTAACAGGTTTTAAAATTTTAAATAATATTTGACTATCTTAGAAGACTCCAGTCTCAACATGTTATAAAAGAAACAGCCCTTAAAATGAATTAATCTGAGAACAAGAAAAAAGCAATCACTATATACAATCTGGGTATACAAATATGCCATTAGAAGCCACGTGGAATCCCTCACTCCCCCAAGAAAATGAGAGGTGAAAAACAAAAAAAAACAAACAAATACAACAATTAAATTTGGACCCCCTCAATTACTATAACTAGGGTTATATCCTTCTCCCTAGTCTCTATTCCATCTCCTATCCAGTTTAACAAGCACATGATAGTGATAAATTATAGCACCTGAACCATAGGAAAAAAGTAGAGAGAATGTTTATTTTTGCTAAATGCACTGATAAAATATGTGTGTCCCAGCGAGAAGAAAAAAATTGAGGTAGAGTAGAGGGCAAAAAGAGGCTCAGAATCATCATTGCAGAACAGATTATATGTTGTTCTTTCTCATTATTGGACCAGAAATTTCACAGAATGTAGCTAGTGGTCTATTAGTAGACACTATGGAGTCCTTGGTGCTCTCTGAGTTTGGTTGTTTGTTACCTGACTAGCTAATTCCAAATTATTCATTTTTCTGAAATATTGTCCGGAATTATTAGCAGACACAATAACAAAACTTGTAGAAATTTTATTTCACCAATGCTACTAAAGGAAGAACTGAAAACAATAAGACATTTTTCTTCATCTGCAAGATGTTTTGAACAGATCATTGGCTTCTGTCCAGAAACTGAAGAATAAGATTTGCTGCATATGTAATATAGCTCTGAAACTTTCTCACACACAATGCAAAACACATTTTTGTTTTCTAGAAATAACATAACATAAAACTTTGTCCTTTGAAATTCAACAGCTCTTTGAATATTTCATCCCTCCAGCAAATACAATAAACTTAACAATAAATAACTAATGCTTATTAGAGGAACAAAATGGAGATGCTGAAACATGATGAGCTCTCTTAGTTTTCAGCTGATTAAAATTCTTCTTGCAAGAATAATACTCTAGGTATTAGGGCTTCCACAAAAGTGACAGCTTTGTCTTTCTCCTCTTGCTCTCAAAATCCCATTACATGTAAATCCGATTGATGACACTGAAATTCTTAGTCTACAATTTTGTCCTAAATGGTTTTATTATACATCATTAAATCAGTTATGGATGTCTCAACAGACTTCCATGGACTTCCATCTGACATATTCTATTCTGGTACTTAACTGTATTCTGAATTAACTGTAGCTTTAATATCTTTTCAATACACCCAAAACTCTTTATGAAAACAGACATACTCCTCAATCACTGAAGCTGTTGCCTTGGAGAGAAGATAGTGCAGAACTTTTTGACTTCCATCCCAGTGATCTACAGCCAACCCCTTTGACAGCAAAATAGAAGATAATCACTGTTTTTATTCCAGTAGTAGTAATTAAACAGTTATCAAGATAAAACTCCAGAGAAAACGCTGAGATCCCTCTGACTATAGCATTCACTTGATTGGAAGTTCCTCCTTTTAAAGTGAAGATGAAAGTGGATCTTAACCTCCATTCCCAGCTCCCTAATACACTGCAGAGGACTTCCCTGGGAACACTGATGGTAGAAAGCTCTCCTAGGGCTGGCACTTGACTGGACCACTGTCAGACTTAGCCCAAGAGCACTGTAACCACAACCCAGCCAACGTTCAGTTTTTTATTGCTTACATCATACAGATAGAATCTTGCCAGACTAAATTTATTAACCTAATGCAAAGTTCTAGGGCAGTGGTTCTCAACCTGTGGGTCGGGACCCCATTTGGGGTCAATCGACCATTTCACGGGGGTCGCCAAGCAAGGCTGCCCGCCATTTTTTTTGTCCGCCATTTTTCCCCCTTTTCCAGCGGGTGCCTTACCTCCCTTGGGCAGGTGGTCGGCCTGCTCTGTCTCTGCTGCTTGCCAGCTACGCCTCGGCCGGCGCAGGGGGCGGAACCACGCATGCGCGGCGCTCCCGGGCAGGGAAAGTCCTCGACTTACGACCGGTTGGGTAGTCCTCGACTTACGACCGGTTTAGTCCTCGACTTACGACCGGTTTAGTCCTCGACTTACGACCGGTTTAGTCCTCGACTTACGACCGGTTGGGGTCGCGGCATTAAAAAGGTTAAGAACCACTGTTCTAGGGAATTGCTATCCTAAATCTCTTCTTCTTCATATGACCCAGCTTGGGACCGTGCTGTCTCTTGTATCACCTCCCTTCTTGGAATATGCTCCCTTCTTCCTGGGAACCTGATAACTGTAGTCCATCACGTTACTTCCCCCTTTGTAAAAACATTCTACCACAGCCATTCCCTAAGCAACTCAGAATACAAATACACAAAACCACAAAATCGCTCTTGAGTAAATCATGGTAGTTTCTCCAGCTTAGCCAGTGAGGGAAGGTGGATCTGGGATAATACAGCAATTATTTCCTTATTCATATAGTCATGTTTTAAAAGGGCAACCAAGTGTACAGGAAATCCATAACAATGCCGTTCCCTCATCTCTGATTTGTACTTTTTGAGAAAGAAAACCATCTTATTTGGGGATAATAGTACAGAATCTTTTGACAGAAAGCAGGGATTTAGGCAAACCAATGGGGTACATTCTCATTGTATCTTCCACCTAAGTAGCCTTTGGTTTTGAATCACTAAATTTTGGAAGGAGAACTTTAGAAGGATCATGAGAACAATGAGTACTAGATTGTTACCCAACCTTAGTCTATGCTATTAATATATACTGGGATTGCCTAGCAGTCTAGGATGGAATAATACCTAAGCAGAATATCTTTTTTTTGCTTATTTTCTATCTCTGACATAAATCATTTTGATATTGCTAGCTTTTATGAATATTATGCTAAATCCATTTGGTTTTAGTTCAGCTTTTAATGGCAAAAAGTTTAGTTTAAAAGATTTGACTAGTAATCACAGGCATTGGAATAAGTAAAATTACAGATCTAAAGAAATATGTTTCAGGTAAAAAAAGCAATACCTTATGTTGAAATCACCAACATCTCAGCTACTATGACAGTCTTATCCAATCTATTTTCATCAGTCATAAAGATAATAAAGGCATGGAAGAAGGCAATGGCAAGCTATTTGCATAATGTCCCATGAAATAACTAAGAATCAAGTTCAGCTTATAGGAGTCTTTATCTTTCTTTGCCAAAGACCATATAAGGTATAAAAGACCATATAAGGCAGTGATGGCAAACCTTTTAGAGACCGAGTGCCCAAACTGCAACCCCAAACCCACTTATTTATCGCCGGGTGCCGGGTGGGCATGGCCCACTGGGTGGGCGTGGCTGTGGTAGTCATGGCAGATTGGGTGGGTGTGGCCAAGGTGGGCATGATCATCTCAATGTTGCTCGTGGGAGGGATGCCTGTGGGGGCCGGGCAGAGTTGGGGGAGATCCAGGGGGTCTCTGGCAGGTGGGGCAGTGGGCAGGAGGCTCGTCCTGCGGGGTGAGGCGAGGCAGGACGGGGGTGCCATTGTCACAGGGCAAGGTGAGGCAGGGGCTGGGGCGGCTGCTGCCTGACACCATCGGCCCCTGCACCCAGAGACCAGCGAGCATATGGGTGCTGGGATGCATCCAGCCATGTGGGATCTCGGCAAGTTAGCGGGCGGCTGGTTGAAGAGTGATGGTTGCTATCTCTGGGGCATGGCGAGAGTCCCACAGAGAGTGCTCTGAGTGCCGCCTCTGGCACGCGTGCCATAGGTTCGCCACCCCTGATATAAGGCATAGTTGATATGACATTATTATGTCATATCCACCAATAATTTACTTTGAAAATTGTCCAGCTAGGAAGACAGCAATATTAGTAATCCTTGTACTGATGTCATTCCAAGATGTAAGTTTTAGAAGTCATACTGTGGTTGGTAAAACTTTATTTAGTTTCTAAGGAAAAAAAACTTAAAGACATAGTAAATTATCTTTAGTGTTCAAAAATTTAATTGCAGTTAGTTGCAAAAATATAATTAAGCCAGACAACTAAGAGAGACTTTGTTTTAATTTCCCATAAAAGAAAAATATATTCCAATGATTCCAATTGTTATAATTTATACAGAAGGATTAATCCTTTAGTGTTTTTAACTTGTTCTGGTCTCTGGTCCTTGACTGTAATAAACTTACTTGATTTGACTACAGAAGGATTGTGTTGTTAGGGAAGCCAAGATGCTGTTAATGATATTCAACCATCTAGAATTCAAAATGACACTTTTGTGTACGTAACCATTTCTAAAAATTTCTTTTCCTATTTATAATATGATAGTGGCAGAGCAAAAAGGGAACTATATGTTAGTATGGTCACAAAAGGCAGAAATCAGACACAAACTAAAACTCTTTTCTAGAGAATTATCCAATGCTATACTTTTATTCCAAACCAATCTTATTTTGCCTAACATGGCTTAGGAATGGTTTTCTATTGCTACTGTATTTTCATTATGTTTTGGGTTGTCTTTCCTTCCCAATGTCTTGCTCCCTATCATGTAGCTCTTTTTTGCTTTTTGCTCAATTTGGAGATGCAGTAAGGACTAACAGAAGCTCCAGAGAAGAAAGCCAAACAATTTTATTTGATTTAGGTATGTCAGTTTCCATTTTCCAGCCATAAATTGATGTATAAACTTAGAAGTAAACAGCTTTTAAAAATGGTTGCCACTAGATTCCATTTTAAGAAAGCAAGTCTGTTTTTCTTCTCTAAAAATATAAGAATTCATTGTACCTAAACAAGCTATATGCCCTGGCAAATATTTTCAATTTTCCCCAGAAACCTTGTGAAGATATTACAGGGTGGTGGTGGTGAAGAATATAAGCCAAGTCTCATTGCTAAGAATCTCTGTGACACTAGAGCCAAGAGGTGCTATCTGTGGCTGTTTTAAGCAGAAGGAGCATTTATTTAAGCCCTTCTATTTTTTTGTGGGAAACAGTAAGCAACATTTTAAGCTGGAATCTGCTTAAAGAATCTTCTACAAGTAAGCTTCATATTACAGGTACATGAATATTGACTTAGTTTTTATAAGAAGAGAGGAGACACAACTTCTTGTGCTAACACAACAACAGTTAAAACTAATTTTAGCATCAAGGATGCTTTTTTGAAAAACAAAACATTTGTGAGCCATGTTGCATAGAGCTAAGTGTCTAAATCTGGAGGCTTAAAAGCAAGTGTCATTCAGTTTCAAAGCAATCTGTGGCATTACATGGAAGCCTAGTCGTCTAGCATTTCAGGCTGTGTAGAACTTCAGATTTGACCTCCAAAAGGTGCTTCAGAGAACATGCAAATAGCAATGTAGTATTTATCTGTTTACAACACCTAAACAGAACTGTGCTTTTCCCCAGAAACATACAGTCCCAGAAAAATATGCTGCTGCTTGAAAGTATTGTGCAGCCCTCCTAGTCATAATAATTTTTATCAGCATATTTTCATGGCATTGATTTAAAATTAGCATTATTTTTCAAAAAGTTAAATCACATTTATATTCTTTACACTTCTCACATGATAGAAAGCAAATAAAACTTGGAGTGCTTAATATGGTATCACCAGTAAATTAATATCAGAACTTTTTAGGATACAATAACATTCCATTAAATAAATTAGATAAGAAAGGCGCA
>NW_015397584.1:14256-16569 GCF_001527695.2 Protobothrops mucrosquamatus
TTCATATTTAATCTATACCTGATGCTTTCCTTTGGCTGCTGGTTTATTGCCTGTCATATTTCACAGTTGATTTTTGAACATATGTTCCCCGCCTGACAAATGTTACTGTCATTTTATAATCCCATTTGTAAAGGACTTTCTATCTTTCTTTAATCTCATTTGCCTATATTTTTTCCAGTAATCACATCTTTGCTTTAAAATTTTCCATTATTTCTCCAAACTTTTAAAAAAGATCTCCCATTTCCCTTTTCTTGCTAGATTCCTTCATTTCCCTAATGTTTGCATTCAGCACATATTAACAGCATGATCTCTTTTCTTGATGTTACACTTAACACTTCTTGTAGTGTGTCACAGAATTCTTCAAGGTCTTTCTCTTCTCTAGTTGTAGTAAATGCATATACAAATGCACTTTTATAATGTTGATCTAATATCTATTAAAGCTAATATAGAAACTTGCTGTTTACTGAACAGGTAAAAGTAATTAGTATCTCACTTTGAAATTTATCGCCATTTCATTTTTCATATGAATTCCTGTCCTGTATGTAAACATCTGAATTAAAATGGCCCATTGTGATCCATCTAAGTTCACTGATTCCTAAGACAACCCATTTGCTAAGTTTTAGGGCTTGCTTTGCTACTGCTTTGACAATTTCAAGTTTTCTTTGGTCGATGATTCTCACATTCCATGCTCTGACTGCATGTCACTATACAGCAAAGAACATCTCTTTCAATACTGGCACAAACATTAATCAGAGTGCTTTGTAGCTTTGCCCTGGCTGTGTCATCATCTCCAGATCTCCTTGAGGAATTTTTGTGCTCTTTCTAAGTAACTAGAGAAATGCCACCCAACCTGGAGAGGAGAGGGCTTCATCAGTTGGGATCAAATAACATTTCAATGCTGCAACCATTTCATTCATTTTTCTTGGCAATAACTAAAAAAGCATTTGCCCTTGCCTTCTTCTTGATCCACTTTTGACATTACTAGCAGGAATAACTTTACAGAATCTCACACTCCCCCTTCTTATGCACACTGAAGCAACTGAGCCCTCCTACCATATAAGGTAATTTCCTAGGAGGAGTCTTAAACAGATTACATTTTATACCATGTTTTGAAATTATGCTACACTGGAGTTATAATGAAAACTGAGAATAAGGCAGGCCCTGACTTACAATCAGTTGCTTATGGCTTGGTGACTGCTCAAACGTATGACAGAAGCCCCCCCCAGGTACTTATGACATGGTTCTGAGGTTCTGATGGCTACCCCCGCCTTGGTCATTTACCACATATGGGGGATTTAGCAACTGGCCCACGTTTTTGGCCGTTTGCAGCATCCTGTAATCACATGACCATTTTTTATGACTTTTTGTTGAAAACCAGGATGGGTTCACTTTATGTGCTGCATTTGCTTAATGATCACTACAAAAAAACCACGTAAAATCAGGTCACTCATGTAGGTGATCTGCTTTACAACCATTACAACCTATGATCATAATGGGCAAGCTCCATTATAGTCGTAAATTGAGGACTACATGCAGTGGTTTTTAAATTCTCTGCATAAGTAGAGGTAAGGTAAGGTTAGTCTATGACAGCTAGAAAAGCACTAACACGGGAGTCAAATACTTTATAGAAACTTGGCCTCTAGGCACTATTTAGTCAGTTATGTATTCATTATAATTCTAATCCATTTAACAATGGCAGTTCTCCACTCAATTTTCTGCAGGTATTGTACGGTATTATTTCAATAGTGTAATATCACCTGAAGAAACAATGCCCACTTCTGAAGTTTATTAATTTAATAAAGGATAAACGTGCTGAGAAAACTAGTGAATTATATTTAGATCCCCCCCCAAAATCGGGTTAATGAGTTTCCCTCCAAAAAAGGTATTTTAGCTATTTAAAAATATACAAAAGCTGATACCATGGTGCTGATCTTGCCATTTTCAGTAATCATACTGTCCCGATGATGTAAATGAGCAAATGGCTTAGCTGCACCCCATGACTCCAAGTATCTAGTCATACGAACAGATGCTCTCATTTTAGCTCCTTCTAGGGTGTTTCGGGGTCGAAAATGATGTTGTGGGCTTCGTTTTTCTTCCTAATTTAAAATAAGTATAAAAGAGATATGAGTGAAATTAGTATTGACCACTTTCCTAGAAAACTGAATTTTGAGCCCAGTGTCCTATTCAATATTTTTCAATATTAATTCCCCACTTTTCAGAACTATTCCAGTAAAACATCATTGTCTGCTTGTAGATTATCAAACATAAACATTTCACTGTAGAAGAAAAACAATGTTACTTACCTTAGGATTG
>NW_015397585.1:0-1773 GCF_001527695.2 Protobothrops mucrosquamatus
ACTCTTTCTTCTTCTTTTCTTGTATTCAACATCAAATCATTTACACGGGTTATAAACCCGCTGCTGAAATTTCTATTGAGGCTCCCTCTCTCCTTTAATGCTGAAGCTATATGAGGCATACAATTATTATGGATTTTTATCCTTGACTTAAAACTAAACTGAGGATTTTGCCTGAAGTGCAAATAAAAAAAGTATTTGAGGCTGCACTTCTGCATAGCTTTGTAGAAATAAGTCCCATGCTGTTTAATAAAAGTTAATTCTCAAGAGACATATATAGAAGGCTAATGTGAATCTTCTATTTGTTCTGAGTATTAGCAACACTGTGCCCATTGGCACCGTGGTGTCTGCCACACTTCTAAATAATATACTTCTTCTTGATTCTATACACAGATAGACATGCACACAAAACATTTATGTTGTAAATCCAGAGTTGCTTAGGATGTCTCTCTCTCTCTCTCTCTCTCTCTCTCTCTCTCTCTCTCTCTCTCTCTCTCTCTCTCTCTCTCTCTCCCTCTCTCTCTCTCTCTCTCTCACACACACGTATATATATATACACACATATGTATTCATCGTTTTCAGAGGAAGTAGTCTAAATCTCATATCATTTCAGGCATTTGTTAGTTTTCTTTTTTGTCACCTTATATAATGTGGGGCTTTTCTTTACTGCCTTTATAGGTAGTCCTCAATTTACAACCACAATTTGGACTAGAATTTCTATTGCTAAGCAAGGAGATTGTTAAATGAGTCATGCCTGATTTTATGACCGCTTTTTTGCCATGATTGTTCAATGAATCCCTGCAGTTGTTAAATGAATCATATGGTTGCTAAGTGAATCCAGCTTTCCACACTGACTTTGCTTGTCAGAAGCTGACTGAGAAGGTTGCAAATGGGGATCACATGACTCTTAGGATGCTGAAACCATTGTAAATACATGTTGGTTGCCAAGTGCTTGAATTTTGATCACATGACCATGGGGAGGCTACAATTGTGACCCATGGTGGCTCAGTGATTAGAATGCAGTACTGCAGGCTGCCAGGAGTTCGGCAGTTCGATTCTCACAGGCTCAAGGGTGACTCAGCCTTCCTTCCTTCCTTCCAAGGTCAATAAAATGAGGACCCAAATTATTGGGGGCAATATGCTGACTCTGTAAACCACTTAGAGAAGGCTGTAAAGCACTGTGAAGTGGTATATAAGTCTAAGTGCTATTGCCATTGCTATTGTCATAAATGCAGGGGATGGTCATAAATTACTTTTTTTCAGGACCATTTTAACTCCGAGAAGTCACTAAATGAATAGTTGTAAGTGGAGGACTACTGTATTGCCTTGTCTCCTGAGTGTACTGGGTATGTCTAGTTTAACAAAGAGAAGGACGAAGGGAGACATGATAACAGTGTTCCAATATCTTAGGGGCTGCCACAAAGAAGAGGGAGTCAAGCTATTCTCCAAAGCGCCTGAAGGCAGGACAAGAAGCAATGGATGGAAACTAGTCAAGGAGAGAAGCAACCTAGAACTAAGGAGAAACTTCCTGACAGTTAGAACAATTAACCAATGGAACAACCTGCCTCCAGAAGTGGTGAATGCTCCAACACTGGAAGTTTTTAAGAAGAGACTGGACAGCCATTTGTCTGAAATGGTATAGGGTTTCCTGCCTGAGCTGGGGGTTGGACTCGATGACCTCCAAGGTCCCTTCCAACTTTATTATTATTATTATTATTATTATTATTATTATTATTATTATTATTATTATTATTATTATTATTATTATTATTATTA
>NW_015397585.1:4720-7328 GCF_001527695.2 Protobothrops mucrosquamatus
GGTAGTTCATTCCAGAGGGTGGGAGCTCCCACCGAGAAGGCCCTCCCCCTTGGGGTCGCCAGCCGGCACTGTCTGGCTGACGGCACCCTGAGGAGACCCACTCTGTGGGAGCGTACAGGCCGATGGGAGGTAATCTGCGGCAGGAGGCGGTCTCGAAGATATCCAGGTCCGATGCCATGGAGCGCTTTAAAGATGATGGACAAAGCTATATATTATTTGACAAAGCTATCCTCGATTGCACCTGTTCATTTAGTGACCATTCAATGGACTGAAAAAAGTAATTTATGACCATTTTCCACACTTATGAGCATTGCAGCACCTCCATGGTGGATGGTTGCAGTGTCCCAGGATCATGGGATCCCCTTCTGCAACCTTCTGACAAGCAAAGTCAATGGGGAAGTCAGATTCATTTAACAACAATGTTACTAACTAAAACCTGCAGTGATCCATTTAACAGTTGTGGCAAGAAAGGTCATAAACTGGGTCAAAATTCATTTCATAAATGTCTCGCTTAGGAACAGAAAGTTTGGGGTTAATTATAGTTGTAAGTCGGGACTACCTGTACTTGGTTTTTTTTACATGCTCTTTCCAAAATATTCCCTTTGATGAGTATTAGTACCGTATCTATTGCAGTCTTCGAGCCTTATCTGCTTTCCTAACATTTTTTTTCAAGTTAGACCAATACCCTCAATAAGCAATGCAGTTTTCCTCAAGTATTTTCAAATCCAGTTTTTATCCTAAATAGTTTTTTTAATGACTCTGAAAATATAGGGTCTTTAAAAAGTTAGAAAGAGCCCATTTGGTGCCTTAATGAAAAAGGCAACAAACTTAAAGCCTATGGTTAATTACTTTTCTTATTTGCAAAGGACTGTGGAAAACTTACAGAAACATTGATCAAATTGGAAGCATACTATAATGTCACAGTAAGTGAACATTTCAGAATTATATTTATTACTATGGAGTTAACTAGCTATTAAACTTTGTTTTGCCAGCATCACTTTTTTCGGAAAGAATATTTGCAATTGGAAATGACTGAGTAGTTTCAATTGCAGCATCTTCTACGAGACAGTATATGTTGGAAAGCTACTTTCTTAGTTAAGGTTCTTTCTTCCGGGTCTGCAGATACAAAATAATACAGCAAGTGTCCGATTCTTGTAGGCTTATTGGCCGTAACTCCAAGCACTAACAACGGCACATACATCTCCTTTAGAATTCACTACATTTTTATAACTTTGGCTCAGGTGATTAGACGTTTAGCTGAAGAGTTCCACCAGACAGGCAAAAATAACAGAACATCATCAGACTTGGAAGGCACCTTGGAGGTCTTCTAGTCCAACCCCCTTGCTCAAGTAAGAGACCTGTACCATTTCAGACAAATGGCTGTCCAGTCTCTTCTTAAAGCCTCCAGTGATGAAGCACTCACAACTTCTGAAGGCAATTCTTCCTTCCACATTTTCTTCCATAAGTAGGTATGTGGGGAAACTTAAACATTCACTGTAATTATAAATAAATATTTCTGTATAATGCAACAAACATATGTAATAATTAAAAGTGTAAAAGTTTTAAATAGGATTATTAATAAAAACAAAAACCACATTGAAACAAAAATTGTTCACTTCCTAGTGCAGGGGTAGGCAACCTTGGCTCTTTTATGACTTGTGCACTTCAACTCCCAGAATTCCTGAGCCAGCACAGCTGGCTCAGGAATTCTGGGAGCTGAAGTCCACAAGTCATAAAAGAGCCAAGGTTGCCTACCCCTGTCCTAGTGGGAATAGATTGCGGGGAAAAGATGAAATTAAAGTCTGTTATATCTTCTAAAATGGGAGCTATTTCTCTGTGCTAGCTTTTGGAAAATTGCTTGCTGTTTCTTTGTCCTCTTTGCTGTGTATAGTATGATTCTGTATTTCTCTTTATTATTTCTCTTTATGACACACCTGACATACTAGTAACTCATTCACATTAAATAGGTCTTTTCCAACTTTAATTGCCATTAAATTGTTGTAAAATAATTTTTCTTCTGAATGGAGCTTTTTATGGTAACTTGGCATCAGTATAAACACTGGTTTGCCATAGCCTTCTTCTGGGACTTTCTACTATAGCTAGCAGCCCAGAATTTTCAAGTATTCCTGGCATATTGAACTATTTAATCTATACAGAGAATTGTAGAATTTTAATAGCTCTATGTTTACTTTTGATGCAGGTGAAGAAGGAGAGTGCAAAGGTTGGCTTGAAACTCAATATTAAAGAAAACCAAATCATGGCATCCGGCCCTCTCAATTCCTGGCAAATAGATGGGGAAGAAATGGAGGTAGTGACAGATTTTATTTTCCTGGGCTCCAAAATCACCTCAGATGGGGACTGCAGCCAAGAAATTAAAAGACGCTTGCTCCTGAGGAGGAAAGCTATGGTAAATCTAGACAGCATACTAAAAAGCAGAGACATCACCCTGCCAACAAAAGTGCGTATAGTCAAGGCCATGGTTTTCCCAGTTGCAATGTATGGATGTGAAAGTTGGACCATAAGAAAGGCTGAGCGACAAAGAATTGAGGCCTTTGAACTATGGTGCTGGAGAAGACTCCTGCGAGTCCCTTGGACTGCAAGGCGTTCA
>NW_015397586.1:0-2193 GCF_001527695.2 Protobothrops mucrosquamatus
GGGGGGAGATTAGAAGCACCTAGCCAAACATGTCAGATCTCAAAAGTACAATACAAAACCACAACCAAAACCTTCAGTAAGAGTGGATTTGCTTGGGACTTGGATACTACTAAGAAATGCCAAGATTGTAAGTTAAAGCATCTGATCTATACGAACACCAGAAGTTGAGTTGAGTTGAGTTGAATTGAGCTGAGCTTAGTTGAGTTGGGTGAGCTGAGCTGAGCTGAGTTGAGTTGAGTTAGTTGAGGTGAGCTGAATTGAGTTGAGTTGAGTAAGTTGACTTGATTTGAGGTGAGCTGAGGTGAGCTAAGCAGAGTGAGCTGTGCTGAATTGAACTGAGTGGAGTTGAGTTCAAATGAGTGAGTTGAGCTGAACTGAGTTGACTTGAGTGAGTTGACTTGAGTTGACTTGAGTTGAGCTGAGTTGAGCTAGATGAGTTGAATGAGATGACTTGAACTGAGTTGAGCTGAGCTGAGCTAAGTGAGTTGTGCTGAACTGAGTCCAATTAAATTCTTTGGAGCCTTCATCTAACCCAGGGGTGTCAAACTGCTGGCCCGCGGGCCGGTTTCCTCATACCAAAGCCGCGCCCACCCAATTGCCGGCAATGCAAAAAGAGTCATGATACATCGCGACAGGTCACATGACATAGTGAGTTTGACACCCGTGATCTAACCAAATGGTGTTTGGGGATGTGTATCACTCTAGTCCTCAGCTTGTTCATCCTTGTCTTAGATATAAGAATGCCCACAAAGAGTCAATAGGTCAAAAGCCTTTCCAAGTATTATTTTTCCTGGCCTGCAATACTTTTCCCTATATATATTGTTTAAAGGGAGCTCTGCCATGGAAACGGGAGGAAAAATGGCCATCCTTTCTGCTGCTCTTGTAAATCTCTCAGAATTCTTCTGACGATAAGTCCTTTGCTGCTTCATTCCCCAGAGTGATTCAGAAAGGAATGATCATCTTAAACACGAGAGAGTCAGCTTCCCAGTTATTTGCCAAAGGCTATAATTTATTCTGTCCTCCTTTCTCCCAAACTCACAATACACACTGAGCCTGTAAATAGGCTTTAATCTACAGCAGTTGCTAACCAAAGAATGTAAGTACCGCAGAAAATAAATTGCTTCTGCCTTCCTTCAAGTGATCTTGTGTGATCTTCCCCTGCCTTCTAAAAATAATGAATAATATTTGTGGCTCAGTTATCTGTATTTAGGCAGAATCAGTTCTATATATTTTTTTATTCCCTCTCTGCTCCTGTTCCTGGTTGCTACCCTCAGTTTCTTGGAAGGCTTCTGATGAATAAAAAAGAAAAAACAGAGGCTGGAATGAATACCAGCCTAGTTAAAAGCCCCACCTTAGAAAGACACCTCATTTGTGATTTGGTGCCTTGCGGCCTTTCCAGTTCAGGATTCAGGTAGATCAGAGATCTTCAAACTTGGCCCTTTTATGATTTGTGGACTTCAACTCCCAGAATTCCTCAGCCAGGCGTGTCTGGCAGAGGAATTCTGGGAGTTGAAGTCCACAATTCATAAAAGGGCCAAGCTTGAAGACCCCTGAGGTAGATCATCAGACAGAGAAAAGTTTGAATCTAGCTGTGAAGAGAGAGAGAGAGGTAGAACAGCAACACCAAAGTTTTCTTTTCCTCAACTTTGTGAAATATTTCCTTCCTGGTAAGGGGAAGACTCCAAACTGTGCAGCAGGATGTACAAAGGTGATACGAGAATACAAGGAGGCCCTGAAGGAGATCTGAATGAAATAGGAACCCACCTGATTGTATGGAATCCATGGTGCCTAATATACTATCATGACCTTTGATATTGCATCTTCAGTTAGTGTCCAGGAAAAGTAAAGCATACAGATAGTCCTCGACTCACGAGAACAATTACAGCCCAATATTTCTGTTGTTAAGCGAGACATTTGTTCAGTGAGTCTTGCCCCATTTTGCGACCTTTCTTACCACAGTTGTTTTATTAATTTATTATTTATTTATTTATTATTTATTTATTAATTTGATTTATATACCGCCCTTCTCCCGAAGGACTCAGGGCGGTGCACAGCATATTAAAAACAAGTAACAATAAAATACCAAAATAAAGTTAATAAATACCAAAATAAAAACCCCTCTAAGACCAAATTAAAAGCCAAATATTAGTAGCTGTGTCGTAATTAAAATTATATTAAAAATCGTCCCTAACT
>NW_015397586.1:5674-7326 GCF_001527695.2 Protobothrops mucrosquamatus
AGAAACGCTTGGTATGTATTTGAATCACTAATCCAAACAGAAAGGAATTCATCCTACAACAAGTAGCATCTTAGGGAACTTTTCAGCTCCTTATTGCACAGATCTAGAGACCGTTTTCTTCCTGTCAAGAAGCCAAATTGCTACCTACACCTATAAATTCTCCTGCTAGTCATCTCCAGAAGCATGAAATGGTGCGTTTGTTAAAGTGAAAGAAACACTTCATGTAACATTTCATTAGCCAAGGAATTCATGACCTCAATGAGCCAAGTCTTTCTGTCTTGTAAATTATGAATTCACTCCAGGGACTCTGTTCACTTCTGAGTGTATCTAATTTGCGAAAGGATTTTGACAGCAGTGCTCCAATAATTGAAATCATGAACTTTTTTTTTTGTCTTAGAGCAGGCAGCATTTTTATCAGATAGCTTGGATTTCTTCTGCTTTTATCAAACAGGTGCCCCAACCTTCTGCCTCTGTTGATGATGGTCAGCTTAATCAGGATAAATAGTGAGAGGTGGATTCCCAAATGGAGGTGGTGGGGCAATTCAGTGGCCCAGTGTTTTCACACTGATGTCAGGGAGACCGTGTTGCGACAGGAATACAATCCAATTTTAATGTCAGAAACATCACTTGTCTTCTTTCAAGTGGTCTGCTGGATGTATTTGTCCTCCAAAGCACAAATGCAAAATGTGGAGGTCCAAGGCTCTCGAATTATTGTATTACCTGCTTTAATTTAAACTTTTCCCTGCATTTCATTAAATTGAGTTTAATGTTCTTGCCCTATCTTCTTGTAATGTGTGGCTCCTAGTATAAAATGCAAACAAAAACAAATCTACCTTCCCCTGACCTAGTTTGTAAGCTATAATAGATAAAGTAATATCTGGTGGATATTTGGGGGGATTTACAGTTGATCAACAAGGGCTTCTGACTTTCTAATTCTAGGGTCCTTGGTGCTCTCTGAGCTTCATTGTTTTCTTGCAGACATTTGATTACCAAACTAGGTAACATCATCATGCTAGAAGGGAGTGAGATTTATATACTGTTTATATACAAGTAGCTTGCTCTCTCAGTGTTGGTGGGAATGTTCTTATTATTTAGTTGGGTAATGGAATGCCTGCAAGCAAACAACAAAGCTCAGAGAGCACTAAGGTTCCCACAGTTCAACCCAATATCCTCTTACATTTTTTTGTTCTCATTTACTTGCTTGCTTTGTTTTGTTTGGGCACATTTTTTAGTTTTAGTTTGTTTGCTTTTGTATTCATTTCGATGTGAAAGAACAGTCCTTTGTTCCTTCCTTCCTTAAGAATTCAGAAGGTGTGCATGTGCATTGAAAACAGGGTGTGTGTTATATCCTGTTTGTCCCAACATAGATCTGACTCCTCCCTAAAGCAGAATGAGGGACCTGTCCCAGGAAGACGAAACTAGGACATCCACCTGGGTGTCCTGACAATTTATCTCTCTTGGTGGACATAACTGTGATACTACAGAGCTTATCCTGCCTCTTGAACTTAGCCTTGTCTTCATGAATGGTGGTGAAGGATGTTCTTCTATCCTCAAGACTTGAATCAAAGTTTCATCCAATACCAAATGTTGGCTCAAAGTTTGCACATGTAACTGAAGTAGTGGGCTCAATTGTGGTCGTAAGTTGAGAACTA
>NW_015397587.1:0-5530 GCF_001527695.2 Protobothrops mucrosquamatus
GCCATGGAAGACAGGAACAACTCACAGTTCAGTTGCGTGGTTCAACAGAAATCCCAAAGTCTGCTCACTCTAACAATAAAACTTGCTGTTGTCATGCAACCTGAAGATCACAAATGCTTGGGCAGTGCTCCGTCAAGTGAGTCCTTCTGAAATCCTTCAGAATTTTTCTTCTGAGGATTTGCTGACACACAACCTGCAGTTTTTCCGTTTCTTACTTTTTCTTGCACTATATGAAATTAGCCATCAACATTTCTGCTTCTGAAACAGAACAACAGAATAACAGAATTGGAAGGGACCCAGAGAGAGAACTGGCTTTGGGGAAAGGCACTCGCGTCTTTGTAATTGGTAGGTGGCCCACACATTTGTTTTTTGGGGGTGGGGGGAGATGTTCCCAGTCAACCGAGAGTCATGTGGGAGTAAATCTCATGTTCTGAAGTTGAGTCTCTCCAACCAAACACAGCCTTGTAGCTTCCTGTATTATCTCTGAGGAACGTCAACTGATATCTCTCTCTACTTTCTCCCTCAGCCATGCCATCCCAGCCTGTGGTTCATGGGCCCACAAGAAGAGTCGCAGCAGGGTCTTGGGCCGCCTTCAAATGCTCCACAGAGGGATTCTCCCCCCGAGAGATCACAGTCAGCTGGTTGAAGGACGGGAAAAAAATACAGGCTGCCCAGACCAACATCCTGAATTCGGATGGAACAGAAAACAACTCGTACCGAGCAGAGAGCACGGTGGAAATCCTGCTGGAACAAGGAGACGTGAGATCTCAGCTGACCTGCCAAATCCAACACAGATCGTTGGATGGTCCTCTCCAGCAGTCCTTCCCACTCGGTGATGTCCTAAGAGGTAGGAGAGTTCTGGGTTGCAGAGAGGGACCAGGCCATGGAGTCTGGACCTGGTGTAGAAAGACTTTCTGCCTCTGATTGTTTCCCCAGAGACTTGGATCCAGTTGAATAGAGTTCCCAGCTAATGAGCTATATTTTAATCCTGATTGTTCTGGAATTGTTTCACTTTGTTTTAGCAATTTGCACTGTTTTGCCTTTAGATCTTTGCTCAGGGGGCAAAAGGAGTCTGATTATTTGAGTTAGGGGGCGAAATATATGTCATAGAATAGAATAGAATAGAATAGAATAGAATAGAATAGAATAGAATAGAATAGAATAGAATAGAATAGAATGGACCTTGGAGGTCTTCTAGTCCAGCCCCCTGCTCAAGCAAGAGAACCAGGTTTGGAAGCATCCCTGCTTCAGACAGGAAGGCGGTGCCGAGAGTGGTGAGGACAGCAGAAAAGATCATTGGCAGTTCCCTCCCTCCCATCCAGGATATGGCACAGAAGGGTTGCTTGAGCAGGGTCGGCAAGATTGTCTGAGACACTACACACCCTCTCCACGACCTGTTTTCCTTCTTACCTTCTGGGAGGGGGGGGCTCCATGGTACCCAAAGCAGAACATCCAGATTTAGTCACAGTTTTGTTCCATACAGCATTAACCTTTTGAACTCTCAAGCTTCCTCCTTCCGTTATGTATTCAAGATGGACAGTGTTTAGCATTTATTTGTTATGTAGGGGTGTGGGTCTATACGTATGTTTAGGTATGTGTCATGTATGTGTTTCACTTTGAGAGCGGGCAAATAAATTTCATTTTTGATGTGTGCCGTTGTGCTCACAGTAAAAAAATGAAATAAAGGTTATCTTATCTTATCTAACCCTTGCTCTGTGGTGAGTTGGCCATAGTGAGTTGACCACGGCAAGTTTGCCGTGGCAAGTTGTCCTAGTACGCCCCGGCATCTTCTGTTTGGGATGTTGATGCTGAAGTCTGTGTTGGATCCTGGGACCAGCCTCACACCCCGGTTGGAAGCTCCTTGCTTATCAGTGTAAATGGGGGGCTGGTTTCTGCCCAGCCCTTTGTACCACCACATGCCTCCGGGTAAATTTGCCACATCAATGTACACTTTAGAGTGAGGCTGTCTCCAACTTTCACCGATACGGTTTCCGGAAGTTGTGTTACCTCCATTTTCTGTCCTGTAACAACTGAAACAAAAAGAGACACTTTTGTGACTAGGTATCCTCTAGAAAATGATCACCACTCTTCGGCAGACAGAGGACCACTGGTGATGCTCTTTCTACATCTACAGTCCCTTACACCAATATCCCAATCCAGGAAGGAGAAATTAACAGTAAACAACAGTGAAATCTAGGCACCACCAAGAACACTCCTACTAACATTAATAGTCACTTGTATATAAACAAAAAGCAAACCACTCTCTTCTAGCACTGATAATGTTACTTAGTTGGGTAATAAAATGTCTGCAAGAACACCAAGCTCAGTGACCACCAAGGACCCTACAGTCCTCCTCCTCCTCTTCCTCCTCCTTCTCCTCCTCCCCGTCCACTCCACAAACCCAACTCCCTTCTTGCACTGATGATGTTACCTAGTTGGGTCATGAAACATCTGCAAGAAAACCACCAACCTCAGAGAGCAGCAAGGACTCCACAGTTCTCCTCCTCCTCCTCCTCCTCCTCCTCCTCCTCCTCCTCCTCCTCCTCCTCCTCCTCTCCATAAACCTCACTTCCTTCTAGCACTGATGATGTAACCTACTTGGGTAATAAAACATCTGCAAGAAAAAAACCAAGTTCAAACTTGAAGTACAAATATTCTCTTTTATAGGGACCAGTGTTTCATCTCGGCTGTTCAAAAGGTTTTGGTGCTTGTTGGGGAAAAAAAATAAAGGTCAGTATTTAATATTCAGGCTACCTACCAACCTGAGAGTTCTCTCTCAAAAGAGAGGAGCAAGTCTGTCAACGTTACTAACATCGGACATTCTTGCTTTGGCAACAGATGGAAATGCAGCCATTTTACTCTATCGCTTTTAGAGTTTGTTGATGCTGGGAGGGGGAATGTGGATGAGAGTCCAGCTGGTCATAACAACAATAACTCAGCTGTGGGAACCCAAGGTCATTGGGCCCAGAGCTGATAGAGTTTTGGCGGGCTGGAGAGCTGGGGAGAAAGCCTGCACTTCAAGCTAACTGGGGAATGTGATTTATAAAAGTTAATTGGAGGAGGGAATTGTGCTTTGTTACTTTGTGCCCAGGGGAGGGGAATTCAGTTTTTGGCTTCAACTATGTAGTGCCCATACTTTGTTTCTCAACTAAAAGATTCTTTAAGGTAAACAATGCCTCAAAGTTCTTTGGAAGAGATTCATCTGTCGGATTCATGACATAAACCCCAAAAGCAAGCTAGTTTCTGCCTGCTGTGAGTTGCTGGATCGGCTTCTAGTTGGTCAGTTTCTCACGCTTTCTGCCTTTTGAGCCACCAAAGATTTTATGAAGTTTCATTTCTGATGTTCTCTTTTTTGTTCCTTTTTTCCCCTATAGAGACTTCTCAACATGTGAAATGCTGAGAGAAATGAGCTGGCCTAGCGCTTTTAAATTGGGGGATGACAAGGAAAGACCAGCTGCTGAATATTGCCAATTTAGAGAGGATTTTTATTCCCCCTGAGTAAGCAGCAGAACTTCTCTGACTTCATTTACTGGATACTGTCACTTATGCAGTAACTCAAACTTTGGAAACGGGTCCCAATTTACAAGGAGGAAATGAGAGTTCCTCTTTCGCTCCCCCTGCGGGAGGAAAGACCTAGAGGGCAAGACACAAAATCACCCCAGATGTTTCTCCTGCTGCTATCGACATGGCCATTTTGAGGTCCTTCAGGAGAATCCCTGGTCCTCTTCAGCTGCTGTTGTTCCTGCTCTTTCTCCCACAAGATCTGGGTGAGTGTTGACAACTGAGATCAGGCAGGCTCCATTCTCAGATTTACAACAGGAGTAAAATCCAGTGCAAGATGAATGTTAAGGCTGCTTCAAAGCTATTGTGCTATTCTGAACAAGGAGATGAGAAGATTTCCCAGTAAAGGCCAGTTCCAGATGTTAGATTTGGGGAGGAGGAGATTTCTTTCATTGTCTATAGATATTCTCAGTCACCCAGATCATAGTTGTCCCAAAGGTGCTTTTTCAGGAGGCATCTGGACGTTCTTTGTTTTTCTTTGAAAACTTCTTTGCTTCTCATCCAAGAAGCTTTTTCAGGTTCTGAGTGGATGGTGGAGGATGGAAGGATTTATACTCCTTGTAGACAGCTGGTCATTTGCCTTCTTTTAGAGTAGGGGTCTTCAAACTTGACCCAGCGTGTCTGGCTGAGGAATTCTGGGAGTTGAAGTCCACAAGTCATGAAAGGCCAAGTTTGAAGACCCCTGTTTTAGAGAGTCGTTGAGGCCACTTGAAGGTTTATCTGTGTCCTCAGGGTCACCTGTGTGGTGCAAATGGGTGTGGAGCCTTCCTGGAACTGCTGAAAGGACTGTGTGGTAGACTGGAGATAGATGATGCCGTATCCCTCCTCCTCTGTTGAGAGAGGGCTGCTCAATTTTGACCTAGATGGCCTCTTTGCTCCCTCTTTCAATTCAAACCTCTCTTCAAGGCAAGAGTCCTCGCACCATCTCAAAAAAATGGTTGATCAATTTTTTTATTTCTTGAAAACCTCCAGCGATGGAGCACTCACAACTCCAGGAGGCAAGCTGTTCCATTGACTAATAGTTCTGTCAGGAAAATCTGACCTCAGATAACCTTTTTACTTTAGTTGATATACAGACATGCAGAACATATGGAACCCTAGCGTTGGAAGGGACCTTGGAGGTCTTCTAGTCGAGCCCCCTGCTCAAGATGGAGGACCTATAGCATCTCAGACAGGTGAATGTCCAGTCTCTTCTTAAAAATCTCCAGTGATGGAGCACCCACAATTTCTGGTGGCAAGCTGTTCCACTGGTTGATTGTCCTCAATGTCAGGAAGTTTCTCCTTAGTTCCAGGTTGCTTCTCTCTTTGATAAGTGTCCAACCATTGTTTCTCATCCTTCCCTCTGGTGCTCTGGTGAACACCCTGGTCCCCTCTTCTTTATGGCAGCCCCTCAGATACTGGAACACTGCTATCATGTCTCCCCTATTTCTTCTTTTCTTTAGACTAGCTAAACCCAAGTCCCGTAGCTGTTCTTCGTATGTTTTAGCCTCCAAGCCTTGGATCATCTTAGTTGCTCTTCTCTGAATTTTTTCCAAAGCCTCAACATCTTTTTTGTAATAGGGTGACCCAAATTGGTTGCAGTATTTTTTGCAGTATTTTTTGCAGTATTTTGGAGTCAGGAAACTGGCTTCCCCATCCAGGGAAAAAAAAGGAACAAAAAAGAGAACATCACAAATGAAACTTCATGAAATCTTTGGTGGCTCAAAAGACAGAAAGCGTGAGACGCTGCCAACTAGAAGACGATCCAGCAATTCACAGCAGGCAGAAACCAGCTTGCTTTTGGGGTTTATGTCATGAATCCGACAGATGAATCTCTTCCAAAGAACTTCGAGGCATTGTTTACCTTAAAGAATCTTTTATTCGAGAAACAAAGTATCAGCACTATATAGTTGAAGCCAAAAACTGAATTCCCCTCCCGTGGGCACAAAGTATCAAAGCACAATTCCCTCCTCCAATTAACTTTTATAAA